>NW_028297112.1:1996045-2297540 GCF_055798465.1 Pogonomyrmex barbatus | reverse complement strand
GTTTTGTTTAGCGTCTCCAGGAAGAATATTACGAAACCAGGAAGAATATTATACATTTACGTTTCTGAGATAATGAAAGTCGTATGAAAAAGCGTTACACGCAAGGGAGAACGATAAATGGGACCAAGAGAGAAATTTTGTCGGCTGGGTCTTTATTATATATTTGCCTCGTTATTTTGTGAGTTATCTTATATAAAGGAATCTTATTATGCTAAATAATTACAAAAGGGGAATTGCCCCCAGTTCAATTTCAAGGAAAGAGAAATTTACCATTTTTCAGATGAAAGTCGTGCTATATATTTATTCCAAGTTTTACAATTTTTTTTTGTAAAAGAATATCATAATGTTCTATAATTTGCAAATATCTTTTTATTTTTCTTTAATATATATATATATTACAATATATATTATAATAATATCTGGCAAAATAATAAGAACATTAATTTGTATATATTTTTTTTAATTTGTTAATATTTTATTAAACGTTCTTTTACAATTTTTTGCAAAAGACTTATACTATTTTATAATTTACAGACACTTCTTTACCTGTGAAATTATTTCTCTTTGGTATATATATATATATATATATATATATATATATCGCAATAATTTCTCTGGCAAAATAATAAGAACATTTGTATATTTTTTTGTCGGTGTTTTATAAACATTTCACAAGTTTATGCCTGAGGTATAAGGTGTGTAAAGTGATGCACTTAGCAATAACACATAATAGCAGCTTACCACCGCGAGTAATCTCAGTCACAATTAAATTATCACTTAAACAACCACATGCGCGAATATATTATCGATTAAGAATTTAGTACATTTAATTATGGGCGATCGTAACGTATCGTACTCTTTAATCACTTTCGCGAAACATGGATTAGCAATCGTAATAACGTGCGAGGCGGGACGATAACGGGTGAATGCGTTGCACGTGGAGTCCGACTGCCCTCGCGGGAATACAGCCGCTCGATAATAACCAGTAACCAGGGCTTTGAGCTTGTTTCGATATTACGCGCTAATTACTTGCGAATTGCCAGATAATTATGCGTGTAAGTTGCCGCACCTTTTCGCTAAAACGTTAGTAAATTTTTGCGTGCGAGCCGCACCTTCTCCCTCGCTCGCTTCTCCCCTGCGTGGGATTCGGGGCGGATTTAATTGTGCCGGAAAATTTGATTGATTGAGATTTATTTGCTCCGTTTAACTCTCCGTTCCTTTAAAGTTTCCGAACAAATCGCACACCCAAACAATTTAAAGAATTTTTTATTCAAACCGTTTCATTTCATTTTTCTTTGCCTAACGAATAGTGATCTGTCCGTAAAACGTTTGCCTTCGTCGTTATTTCTCGTTACTTTGGATAGCTAAATTGCGTTTTTTGCTAGCAATTTGTTGGGTCATCGATCGACAATAAAAGTTTTAATAACATGACAAGCTGTTAACATGACCAGTGCGAAAAGTCATTATTTTTCTGACTTAGGATAATTAATATTGCAATTATACAATTAATAGTATTATTTTTTGCGGTATAATTTAGTCAAGTGTGTGTTTCTCGTGGCAATCAAGCTATAACGGTGGAGTGTATTTGTACAAATTAATTATCGATATGATAAGTTGGCCTGTCGACGCCAATTTTCTCGTAACTGAAAAGTTAATTAAATGTTAACTCGTACACTTCTCAGAACATACAATAATGATCGTTTTCTTGATAAGCTTGATATCGAAAAGAGAAATTGCTTCGAAAATAATAATTCGGAAACAGAAGACCACTTTCAATAAAATATTAATTTACATTATAATAATGTTAATTAAGACAAAGGTGTGTATATTATATATATATATATATTTTTTTTTTATTACATGCGTACATTATTATATATTTTGTTTTTTCAATTTCTTTTTATTAAAATTTTTTAAAACACGTTTTACGCTTAGATTTTTAATTATTTTCCATTTATTTTGTTTCACAGCATAAATTTTTTTAAAAGTGTTTTAGACACAAACCAGCCAGTTCTAAAGGTGGGAAATATCTTTAACGATCGTTATTATTTCTTTTATTATTGAAAGGTGATACGAAATGTTACGCGATTGATACCATCACGCATGACAGCACGGACACTCATACGTACAAGGCCGTAAAACGTGGGACATAATGCAATTATAGTTAGCTATAGCGGGATGCGGATATAAAAAAATACACGTGGTCGCTATACTACGTTTGCAAACTCATAAATATCTGTATACGATGCAACAATTAAGAGCTCAACGTACACAGCTTGACAAGTTGCACGTGATTCCGCTCTGTTTTTACAAAACAGGTAATGCACAGGCGTGTATTGAATAAATAATTTAAATAAAAATTTTTCTTCCGATATTTATATTACGTATCAAATGTAATAAAAAATACGTTTGTTTTATTTCATAAAACTTAGTTAAATAACGAGTTCATGATACGCTATTTGATCTAAATTCTATGTTGATGGCTTTATTGGTAATCAAATATAGTATGGATGTACAAAGCTTTTATAAAAATGAACACGCCAAAAGGGAACGTGATATGATGTATTAGTAAACTTTTTTCGCGTCACGCAGTCTGATGCAGATGGAACGATCATCATGTTACCTCAAAAACCGAACAATTTCCTGGCACGCACATTTAGTTACCAATTTAATATCATGAGGAAAAGTTGCAATTATTCTCTTATTTTTTTTTTAAATTTAATTATATAGTTTCTATATTTGTGTGAAATTATATTAAGTCAATTAAAAATATCTCCAAAGAGATTTCGATGAAATAAAAATGTGTTAAAAGAGAAAACATATATATGTGTGTGTATGTAAATGTAAATTTTTTTAATTATCTCGAGAAAAATTATAAAATTTTACGCTTACATAGATAAGGAAGTTTCAGATTGTTGATAACTAAGATATTATAATTATACTTGAAAGAGATGCGAAACTTGCCGAAACGTGTAAATCCATCTTCGCGCGCGAGCGAGATGAGGCACGTTATATTCGGTGAATTAATTTCGGAGACGTCATCAACGCGTCCATTCTGAATTAATTAAAAGGACCGCAATCGTGACCCCGTTGCGAAATTGAAGATGTAATTTCGATGAAAACGATACGGAACGAAATCGGCGAGCGAGCGTCCCATGATGAATGATTCAAGAGCTCCGGGAGCTGAGGCGCACAGCGGTTGCAGACTCTCTCAATGCGCGACGATTTTTCTCCCTCCCGTTTCCCGTTGATTGCTTTTCCGTTTATATAGGTATAGGCGACTGTCCGTCCCGGCTCCTCGTGTCACTCGTAAGAAAACGGCAAAACGTCTCGTCGTTTCTCGAAGCTCTCCTTTCCTCGCGACGGCGTCCGTCGTTTCGATCCCGCGATCTACGTGACGACGACAGCTTCCCTGCGGGTTGCAATAGAAATATCACCCGGCGGCATTCAGCGGCGGTGATATGCAATAACGCGAGCCACGTAAGTATATATTTGCCCGACGCGGACACAATAAATGATTTAAAATCGTCGAATCAGTGACCTACATTTTACACTCATGTGTTCTCATGCGCCACGAATCAATCGCGCGTGCTCAGGCCCGCATGCTATAAAGTGACATCGCAACTGTCCTAACAATTGCAATTGTGTCGATAACATTTGTATGCTCGTTCGCGTATAAATGATCAGGCTGAAAGAGATAAGATATACGATAGAAAGATTCATTGTGCGACAGTTAGCGAGATAAGAAACGGATTTTAATTAGAGAAGGCAACTCTCGATCCTGAGAGTCTGACTGAATTTTTCTTTTATCGAATTTATATATATATAAATTCAAAATTAATTTATATTTATATACTTATATCGCGAACTACGTGCCATTATTTTTAATAAATCGGTAATCAAATTTTGAAATCGATTCCCCTATTGGAAATTTTTATTGCGAAAAGTATCACCTCAGCCAGGAATTGCATATGGTAATATTTATTGCAATAACAGGTAAGTTTTGAGCCACATATTTTTTTTTTCAATCAACGTAAATAATAAAGAATACAATGTAATATGTCAAGTTAAGTAAATAAAATAATAGATAAATAATTAGAAAAAGAATAAATCATAGAAGTCGTATAACTCCGTTTTTAAGTCGCCCAAATACGTTTCTCAAGTAATTTAACGTAACGTTCGATCGTTTGTACGCTTATGTTTAGCAAGAAAATAATTACGTCAGTTAGTGCAAGAAGACATAATACGAGAATAGCTTAAGTATTGCTTCCATCGTGCTATGACAGGTGTGCAGAGTTGGCGTAATATTTTATGAAACACTTGACCTCGTTCTGAGGTCTGCCCCACTGAAATTCTACTTAAACCCAAATTTCTGCTATTACGTTTAATAATTCATCGTAAAATATTCGCGTCAATTAGTTTTGAAAATTAGATTTACAATATATTTAATAGCTTTCTTCTGTGCGATGTGTGCGAAGGTAAAATGATCTTACGAGGTTGTAAGGTGAAATGCATAACTCATTACGCGTCAAGTTCTCTACTAAATTTATTGTGATGTTAGTCTATTCTAGAGAAGTACTTTTTTACTAACTGATGATTTAAAGCGCCGTTTCAGTTTTAAGCGAAATTTCCGGAAGCCAAAGTTGCGATGCAGTGAAACTTCATCGATGGATCTCGAATGAAATTTCACTCGTTGCCTTAGAGCTTGGTTAAACATTCAAAGATTTTATTTTATCTGCCGAGAGGATCAAGCAGGAAGTTCTTGAGTTAAACCGAAAGCTATGGCGCACACCTGGCATGTCCCACTTTATTTGCAAAGTTTACATGGACTGAAAAGCAAGCGTTTTCATAACTCAGGAGTAAAAGGACGATGTACAGCGATGAATAGTGAGAACGGTGTGTAACAATAAAACAAATTTGAAGAGTGTACGAAGAATTTTTGCTAAAAACTAAATCTTAATATACGGACGTATAAATAAAATTTACGCAGGGTTGCATGTAAGAAATTGTATGCTTTGAATAAAAAAAAGAGATCTTATATAAGATATCTTATATAAGATATCTTATATAAGATATAAAAAAAATAAAATACGAAATATAGGCCGAAAAAAAAATAAGATACGAAAAAGAAATAAAAGATAAGAAAAGAAAAAATACGATAAGTAGTCAAAATTGTACTATGCTATATTTACAAAAGCGGGGATAAGGCGACAAAGCAGATAAGATATCGAGAGGAAGGGTGAAGATATCATTTGCATAGAATTACATTCAACTTGAGGTACAAAGTGTAAGTAGACCACTACCAGTAGCACTCTCGGAAGTTCGCAGTAGAAGAGAGGTATATAAGAAAGAGCTCCTGTATTTGTGCACATACACACGTATACGTGTACACAGCCACACATTCATACGCACACAGTTGACGGACTATATCGGATTACGTACACTACCGATAATGATAGGAATGATACGCCCACAGTAATCGATAAAAGATTTAAGAATAAGACCATTAGTATGATATATAGATATCAGAGAGCGAGAGAGAGAGAGAGAGAGAGAGAGAGAGAGAGAGAGAGAGAGAGAAGAATATATCGATGACTTAGCACACACGTGTTGGGTATTATATCTTCTCATATATATCTTCCAGAAAAAGAGTCGAACGTTTAAAAGACTTTAAATTCACACAGCTCTTTTTCTGCGATATTTACTTCAAAAATATCGAGAGACATACGCCTTGTAAATTTATGTGAAATTTACGAACTCTACTTCATAATTATATAATTAATGCAATTATTTTTTCGTGATTTTCTGATGCATTAACGAGTGTTATCTGAAATATAACGACGACATTAAATTTGTTGACCGACAGTTGAACGTTTGCCATTTGTTAGCCATAAGATTACAGCTATCGACTTGCATCCACCACCCAAGGTCCACGATGCTTTCGCCGGTCGTCACCCACTCATTCCCCTTCGTTCTCGATCACTTCCGCATCAACATTCACGTGTCCGGGGTGGCTCATGCGTAAATGATAATAAACAGTGTGTGCGTGCGTGGGCGATTCATACCTGGCGTGTCGATGTGTGCCGAAGCGTGTAAATACGCGATGCGAAAAGGCGAATCATGTAATCAGATTTCGCTCAGTTTCTTCGCTTTTTCCGTTTCTCTACTTCCCACGCTGCATCGTGCCTACGGAATTACAATGTAAGAACGTCACGTTCCATGGTTCCGCAGTGTGCCATGAATATGCAACCATGTGGAACGTACGAAGCGTACGAAGCGTACGGAGTAATCCTCGCGCCGTATGCAATCCTCCTGACACCTAACATACATTAGCGATGCGCATTATTACATGAAATAGGGTGGAATATCGTTGAGTAGTTTAAAAGCGTGAAGTAATTAGAAACTTAAGTGGGTACAGTACGCTACAGTAAAGATCCGCTACAAAAAACTTCTTTTTGGGATTTTTTTTTTTAAGTAACTATGTCTTGGAAAAAATATTAATTGGTACATTGGTTAGATAAATTTTGAAGATATCTTGAGAATTTTTGTATTATATAAAAATACAAATAAAATGTGTGAAGGGAAATGATGTTGAGCAGCATGGTAGACTCTTGTGTCAAAAAACATAGTCCACTGGCAGCGTAAAACAACTTAAGTTGTAGTTATGAGAAATAAAAAATTCTTGATAATGTCAAAATTAGATGAGTGTTTAATTAAGTGTATGGATTTTTTTCACAAAATAGCGATGGTTTGAAAAAAAATTTTTAAATTTCACTTTAACTCTTCGTTCTTGGAAATTAAGAATTAAAAAAATCTCCGTACTCTTAATTGAAACTATTCATTTCGTAAAGTTATTTTTGAAACTTGAAGAGTATCAAGAATAATAGAGTATCAATCGATCAAAAATTATTCTAGTAGACATCGTCAGTTGAAAAAAAATAATTTCGAAAAAAATACGTTTAAAATCTCGATTATTTATCAATCGATAATTTATCGAATTTACTGTGAATCTGTGATAAAAACGATAAATAACATAGAAGGGAATTTTTATAATCCCTATGGAGTTGAATAAATCTTAAATTAGAATAAATCTTAAAGTTAGTTTTAAGCCAGATGTTTCACATTTACACAACTCGAGAAATAAACTTCGAATTACAATATTTTAAGATTTTTCTAAGACATCAATTTTTTGAAAAATGTAAAAATAATCGTTTTTTAAAAATGTTACTATAGCATATTGCTTTAAATTCATATCTCACAGTATTGATAAATTGCTCACGCCGAGTGTGCCATTAGAATTTGAATGCTGCCGCAAACTTTTTATTCTAAACTACAGCCTGCAAGAGTTACCGGGAAACTAGTGACGGTACACAATTCCCATTTCTGTCATGAGTTTTTCGAAGTTTTGTCCGCATTTCAGCGAACGTTTTTGGAAAGCACACTTGCGCTTCACCATTAATGATCGTGAAAAGCGCGGACACGACGACAGCACGTTTTGCAGTTATACACGCACGCGATTTTTTATAACGGTTGGGATTGTGAACAAACGAAATATCGTCGTTGCATGTAGTTTAAAATTTAGTTTTCCATTTTTACGAAATATGTACGTAAAGAGAAATAGAGAGGGAGATAAAGAAAAGAGAGAGACAGAGAAAGGGACGAAAAAAATGGTGAAAAGGCGAAAAGATAATCGTTGAATGTTACGTAGTGTTGTTTCACTAAATACGGTAATTCTGTGTCAAGTTAGTTATAGGTGACGTTTCACACGGGCTATTATAATAGTCTCAAAACGTTAACGAGCAGTGAATTTGAATTTCAAACATAAGACAACCCTTAATTGCGTAGAATAAATGGAAGGATAATATTCTTCATTTAGAAAATCCACACAAAAGGTGCTTTGGACATTAGTTGCCGTGCGGTAGATAGTGATATAAATTATATTTTTCTATGCCTCTCATAAAAACAAAACACTTTATGAAAGTGCTTAATGTAAATCTTACCGTATTATTGCGATACGTTTCGTCACACTACAGAAGAATAAAATGTAAAATTTGTTGTGTTCCATAAAGATAACGTAAAAAGTTTTATATTTTGTTACTTTTCTTTATGAGTTATAACGTTGTTTTATCGCCCAGCGGCTCAAATATATTTTTAATATATTTTTATTACAATGTACATACATTTAACCGCAATGGTGGTTGTACACTTCACACGTTATTTTACGAAAATATAATGGTTAACTAAAAGCTTTTTATCTATATCAAATAAATTTTTCCATTTATAATCCGTATATCATAACTTTTGCGATATTTTAATCCATTATTAAATCTCTTTAACGAAATAATCGCGGTAATTTGTGAATTCTTTTTTTTTTTTCCTCAATTTTTGTTCCTTCTACGCAATTAACTGTTATTTCATATTACGAGAGACATCGTCATTAGCGGTCATGCGGAAACACTTGGAGCGGATATGCCCTCTCTGTTCTCGGGTGTGATGCTTCTGGCTCGCTTCGTCAGCGAAAGTAGACTTCCGTCAACGTCGCATAAAGGAACGGTCGAGTATTCTCCAGCTGCGGGATGGCGAGGAGTTGTTCGATATGCGTCTTTGTCTCGCGTCCTCACTTGTGACAAATTGTCTCGTCCGAGGACTTTTCCGTGCCAGTTACGTCCGTAATGTGCATCGCGTTGCAGTTCTCGAGTTCGCGAGCAGATCCGAAATGAGATTTACCAGTGAGTGCCCGAGTGTGCCTTCTCTCTGAATGCATCGTTAAATTTTTGCAAGTCCAAATACGCTTATGCTCGTTCCGCGTAGAAATCGAAACTTTATGGAATAAATGTGAAAGAGAGCCTGCTCCTTTCCTCTCAGTTTGCGAGATTATAAAGCTATTACCAACCAGAAAATTTAGTGCACTCGCATGCTTTTTTATGACAGTCTACTTCGAAATAAAACTCGAAAGTTCGAAATATAAAAACGAAATATAAAAACGCGAGAGCGCACAAAGCATACTGTATGTCTGAGCTTTATAATACTTTATGTTCTGTTTATACATACACACTTAACATAAATTTCCGTAATAGCGATTTGGATTTTTTTTAACGATTTAGTAAATAATAGGAACGTTTGAGTTTTAATAAATTTAAGGGCACTTTCGCGCCCCTTTTTTCCATAATATTTTTTCGATAACACGAATGGTAATTGCGGCATACCGATCAGAAAAATCTCATGTTTCAATTTACTTCATCGCGCAGCAAAGCAATGTATAGAATGAGTTCTTCGTGTAATTTCTCGTTTTATGAGGTATCCGATAAAAATCTCATCGTGTGATTCCGCGCAGCTCCTTCGTAAGCTCGCTGCGAGTATCGATTTCTCATTTGCCGCCCTTAACACAGGTATTCTATAAAATTGTTTTTTATTAGCTACGAAAAGTGCGCTGTCGTAATCAAATTTTATAACTAGAACTTCCTCACTGGCAAACACCGATCTCAAGCTGTGTAACTGTGTTCTTTCGAGCTTGAAATTATTTAAAAAAGAGATATCAGAAATATTTTAAATTTATAACATCATAATACATAATATATAATATTAAGTAACACTTTGATTATTATTTAATATAACTTATTTTTATCATGTTAAGAGAAACATTATAAAATGTTTTTAATTAATGATATTAATTTTACAACGTCAATTATTTAACAATTAAAGTATATTGATTATTTACTTTCAAAAGTATTACTATTATTACAGAAAATACAAATGAAAAAAAGAATAAACATTTATTCTATATAAGCCGAAAATATAATTAAATAAGAAAAAGGAATAACAGTGAACTTGGTAAGCGGAATCTTAGGTGCCTAATAATCTTTATTAAAATTTTTTCTTATTTTCTCTTATTCTTGAATTGTTGAAAAAAATTTTTTTATTAAAATTGATTTTTTTCTCTTTTTTATAGCGAGGAAATATACACAATTTCGTATAGAATTTTATTATATATCGACAAATTATAAATTTATATATATGCGCTTAAATCAGTTTGTTGTTTTCTCGGAAAAATTTGACGATATGAGGCCAACATTCTTCTTGCAGCAAACTCTCTTCAATTTCGGCCAACTCACGTCTATATGATCATCGAGTGTTTTGCCGTTGTCTTGCATCCTCAAAGCTCTGGAGAACTCCTTTCCGTTCTCTGTTACAGGCGATCACGAAAAATACGTCCGATTGAACGACACTCTCTGGACGGGAATGGCAGTAAGAACAACGACGTTGTTTACAATGCCGCTGTAACAATACAGAAGTCGCTGTCAGCAATTTGGCCAATGTAGAAGGAAGGTAATAAACAAGATTTGTATCTTCTGGAGTTTCAAATGGAATGACGAAATCTCTCGTTTAAAAATGTGCCTCTCATCTTTTGTTTAAATCATGTTCAAAACAAATTTTTTTTTTTTTTATAGATATAACAAAACAAAAAAATTTCTTTAGATGTAATAATATACATATTGGGAGAAGGGACAGCATTTTCACGTTGCTGTGTATTTGCGAAGAATTTATATAACGTAAAATTAATGAAAGTCATTTCGCAAATAGCGGCGATATGTTCGTGCGGAGCATATGTTCGTTAGCAAGTAAAATTCGAACGAGTAAAATTTATCGAGATCGATAAGCACGAAATACGATAAACGGCTCGATTTCCTGCGAATCGATTCACTTATCGTACGGTTAGCGTACCTGAACGAGGTGGCACTGTTTCAAAGGCGGCTTCCTTCTCGGTCGTTATTAGGGAGGCGAAAGAGAGCGTTGCCGCGCGTGTCGCTGTGTGATTTATGCATCAGACACGACAAATCCAGTTTATGCAAATATTATTGCAGCTGAATTGGTTTGGCAGCGAGCCCGATCGGGCGCACTGCTGAATCTTCCAACGCCCGTTGGGGATGCTTTCGCCTGTCGCCCGCATCGCATTTTTCCCCCGGGAAGATCCGTCGGCGGATCCCGAATTCCTGTACTGGCTGCTAGGTGTCTCGGAAAATAATTAGGCCGAACACATTTGGCATGCATCCACCGAAACAGTTTCGCTAATTGTGAAAAATTAAATATGGATTTAAGGTATTTTCGCACTGGGCAAATATTCATGCAGCCACTGATGATTTATGGAGCGTTTTGATCTCTGTAAAAACATCGTCAAAGATTGTGTATTCTACTAGCGACGTATGTGTGTATGTATATAAACGCTGATTTTATATTGAAAAATATAGGGAATACGTTAAAGAATACGTTAAAGGTAGAGATGATAGTCGTAAGATAGAAGGATGGTATAAAGCGTTTTACTTTTATTCGATGGACGTAAATGCAGTTACTATTGCCAGACGTGTGGCCATGAATTAAGTAAGGTATTTCAAAAGAATAATTCAACGATTTTCGTATCTGAAAAAGTTTCGAGTATAATCATTTGCAGCGATACAATCGCCGTCGTAACGTACGTAACTTGATCGAAAACGTACCGCGACGGAAAAAAGAATAGTGAAAAGCACCCGGGACGTGGAAAATCACTTTGCCGAGAGAGATTATCGGCCGGTAGTGCCGAGATAAAGCGTTGAAGGTTC
Organism: Pogonomyrmex barbatus; assembly: GCF_055798465.1. Taxonomy (NCBI): domain Eukaryota; kingdom Metazoa; phylum Arthropoda; class Insecta; order Hymenoptera; family Formicidae; genus Pogonomyrmex; species Pogonomyrmex barbatus. The sequence goes on along the minus strand of NW_028297112.1, from coordinate 2,285,946 downwards.
GCGGATATGGAACGAGTGCTCCGTTTTACAAAAATTTGTGACGTCGTTCTCGATTCGTGGCGAATATTAAATTACAGAATTTCATTCTACATTTCCACAACGTGGTTCGTTTTAGGAAAAAAAATTTTTTTAAATTACGTACACTTGAAGGAGAGAGAGAGAGAGAGAGAGAGAGAGAGAGAGAGAGAGAGAGAGAGAGAGAGAGAGAGAGAGGATATTCGTAATATTTCCGCAATATTTCTGGATGTGACATGTAACATTCCGAAACTCTAATTATGATTCCGAGATACTTTTGACATTTCCCGTTATGAAATATCAGCTGAAATGAGTGACTTTATGAATATATTAATACGCTGACATGGTAATGAAATTTTTAATCACGTGCTGAAGCTATCAGCAAAAAAATTACGATTATAGTACTAATTTAATTAATTTTTGCGAAGCATTTAATATACATTGTAGAAATAATTTCACGAAGCAAAATTTTCGTGAGAGATACGTGACCAGAGTAGACTTGTACGCGGGGAAATTGCTAATTATGATCCTCTACCGCAATGCTTCGAACCTAATTTACTTTATATACCCATAGCGATATCGTGCTTTCCAGGTCAGTAAAGTACTAACTCAACATCTAGACTAAATAGACTATGTTTCATTTCGTCTTACAAGGCTATCGCAGTTTCTAATTTCTGGCTCTGGTGATACCATAATATTACAAGCCAATAAAAGTACCGATGGTACTTTATCATTCAGGAAACATATGATAACTATAAAATAATTCCTAGATATATCATGTCTCTCGTTATCATTCTTCTATAACATATCCATTATTATTGCCTCGTACGTAGTAATAAAATTTCAAATTTGCTTCACGTTCGAACGCGCCGCATTTTTTTTCAATTCCCCAGTCAGCGATCGATAATTCATGCACAATCGATTGACGGTTCTGGATAGCCCTTTGAAAAAGTGGGGCACGCGATACCGGAGTTACGCGACAGTATGAAATCTAAAATCGATATTTGGCGCCCCGCGCTCGCGAATGACAATCTTTGTGTCGATCTCGCGTAAGCACCACTTCGGGGTGGCAAACAAAGAGCCTCGATACCGACGAAGCGCGGAGTTTGCATGATTTCCGCGACCGCGGTTTCCTTCCGTCGCGAATAATTTCAGCTTTGTTGCAATGCATACGGAATATTACCATCGTTAAGCGTGAAAATGGATGCCGTATACAAATAATGTCGAATATCCCGAATATTTCATTGACGATTACGGGAAATATGAAGTATGAATATAAGATGAAATAAAAATTCATAAACTAGCGTATAACTCTTCGATCCCCGCCGGAAAGATATAAAAATATGTTGAATTTGATTATATAATTTATAATATTTATGTTACAAAAATTTCTACCTTGTAGCTCAGATGGTGTATAAATTATAAAAACGATTTACAATATTAAATTTATTATGTCACACGAATCTTTATTTTTATTTTATAGTTCAGATGATATAGAAATTATAAAAATGATTTATAACGTCGAGTTTTTTATTTTCTCGCTTAAAGGTGATTAATGTCTCACGTTCCTGCTCCTATGTCGTTACAGAAAATATTGGCATGAACCATTTTTACACTAACGAAGAATAAATCATACTCCGTATGCGCGTGCGGCCTTGATGCTAAACAAACTCCCGCGTTTTCACGCGAACGCATCGGAACGGAATTGGCATGTTATACCTGGCGATATGTAGGTCAACGGCTGTATAATTTGCGGTGCAGGTTGCATGATTAAGTGAATAGTAGATGTGCACTAGCCTCGTGGAGAGGGAGAGGGGGAGAGAGGGAGGCAGAGAGCACGGTCGGTCTGACGAAAAGGGACAGTCGTGCGACATATACATCACCTTGACTGCTTTGCAAAACATGACCGACTTGTAGCATTACGTGATCGATTTATTTATACCGGGGACCGGCGGCCATCCGGGAAGATTAATCCCACGCGACGGATCTACGCGGATTTATTGGCGACGACAGCGACGACGGGGGAGGAGATCGACGCGCACGGCTCTATCGCGGATTACGCGACGCGCGTTGGCGCACACACATAGGGGATATAAGGGTTGGCGGTCACGGGGAGGAGGGGGGGGGGAGGGTCGCACGGCACCGGGCGCAGACACAGTGCAAACCGACGACGTGCAAACTTACGACATCGGGGGAAATGAGAAGGGTGACAGCGTAATAGTTATGCATGGCGAATGCCGGCGATCCAGGTCAATGTTGTTCTCATCATGCCTGTAAACTATAAAGCCGATCGTCTAATGCGAGTCCGTCTTCCCTCACCGTCACCCCCTTTATACCGCCAATGACCCGCTTAAAAATCCGACTGGTAAACAGTAGCCTTCCCGCGCGCGCTTGAATTTTTTATCGTCCCTGATTTAGAGCGGAAAGATATAAATTGTTGGATGGGACAGACATTTTTTTGTCATTAAAGATTAAATGATTTTGCGAAAGTGCAAACGTTATCTGAAATTAATTAAGGAGAATTTACGTGATTCTCTCGAATTCTCGACATCAACTTAACTTTAACTGTTACATTATAACGCAATTTATCTTTTTTATTGTAATAACATCTTTTTGTAATACCTTTTTAATAACTCCGTAAAATACGACACTCAAAGTTTCATTTGCACCATGAATGCAATTTGTTACGTTGAGAAATAATTATAGAGTCCCTAATTAATATTTTACCGAACGGTGTCAGGGGAAATGACGCACAGCTAATATAGACAAGAAAATTAGAGGAGAAGAAAATGATATACGCTTGCGTAACGAAGCTGCCTTGTAACTTTTTGTTTTTCGTACGGAACTATTTTCATATTATGCGAGACCGATGTGTATGTACCTGCTGGTCTGATCTAAATTACAGCGCGCGTATATTGAGGTAGAGGCTTCCGGTACTTCCGAACTATCGATTACTGAAAAGTATACGTACCGAGTAGCCGAGCCGCAATACGCCGCGAAGTTTGGGATATAATGAACTTGGCGAACTTTCGATATTCCGCAGCCTCGAAAGGTCGCAGCTACTTATAGCTGCCTTCGAGAACCCATCGAATTCTTGGATATTTGGAAAAAAGATCGACTCCGTGTTACGCTGCGAAGGACTCTCTGTAAATCAAGATGACTATTAACGAGACATGGACGTGTCGTCATGGAGCGTCATCGTGGCGATAAAAAGGCCCGATCTTCTGCGGAGAGAGAGAGAGAGAGAGAGAGAGAGAGAGAGAGAGAATGCTTTGTCCTTAAGCGAGCCTGCCCCCTCGACTCGTGACAAAAGAGATCGGAGAGGTCGAGGTCTTCGTGGGTGGTGAAACTAGGTCGCTCCTTTTTCCACGTTCTTTTCAAGCCTCGCCGATGAATCGTTCCTTCGAGCTACCTGCTCCTCGCGCTCGAAGCTCTTCTGAACCTTTGAAGTTTCTGTATATCGAAAGTCTTGCGAGAATATCCCATCTATCGTTCCCCAGCGAGCGCGAGATTCGTTTCTCGGATTATAATTTTTCTCCCGCGATGTATCATTTCTCTTGGGTATTAAAGGCTCTCTCGCACAAATGCGTCTTATTAATCCCGTCTTAAATTTAAGTCGGGAATAGATATAATGATGATTCTCGGTGCTCTAAATATGAGAAATCATTTCAAACGTCATGGAAAATTATTTTCGTGAACTCGGATAAATCCAAGAGATATAAGAGCTCCATCAGGATTCACATTAGAAGTAGATTATTCCTATTATTACCGGATAGAATTGCATAGAAACACACACGCGTACATACACGCGCGCGCGCGCGTGTATATACACACACACACACACACACACACACACACACACACACGTATACACGTCACAATCTCATGTTTAACAAACGCTAATTTACATGGGGAGCGTTACGCCGGATGGCGAAGTTACGAGTGTTCATTCAAGTCTCCACCACGCCCAGAAACTCAATGAGCTAGTGATACGTACACACGGGGGGTGCCACACCCTTGCAAATAGGCAATCGAGTTCGTCGAGAGTGACGCAGGCCTCTGCGATTAGGTAGGATCAGGAACGGAAGAGGTGTCGATCGACGGATGGATGGAAGGAAGAAAAGGGTGGCGGCACACGATCAATGGGACGGAATAAAAACAGCTCGATTATGGTAGATCGACCAGGGGTATACCGTCGTCACGCCATTTCGGGACTTAAACTGGCGACGTGTATGCAATTTCAAGTGCGCTCGCTATTAGCGAGACGTGAATGGGAAGGCGGACTATTCCCGGTCAGGACGATCGAAGAATTCCATTTTTAAGTAAGCCACCGAAACATGCCGAATTTGCGTGTTACGATATAATTAAGGGGTTTGTAGAACATTGCAGATCATAGCGATCAGAGCGACGCAGCAAGAAATATTAATAAGTAAAATTTCTAATTTCGCGATCGACCCTAAAAGCCCCGCTCGAGTTTGAGGAACTTGGCGCTGCGGCATTAATTAATGCCGATCGCGGAAAAATCGCGGAAAGTGGCGAAAAGACGACGTTTAAAATCGCTAAACATTGTTGAGGAAATAACAGTTGGTAGAAAACTCGAATACCCGTTCTACTTTATAGTACTCCTGGGGATTCGTTCTGAGAACGAAGAACACTGTGGGATCTGGCGCTTCCGCAAAATGTACAGTCGTTCTCCAGGAAATTCGTGCAGTACGTGCAGATTTACCGCTCGTAACGTACATGATACGCGGCCGTAAAGACTGGCAAGAAACACCGAAAAGATAAAGGAGACTGCATATATGGCTGTGGCCGTCATGAATAGAGATTAGCACTTTAACGGCCGTAAACAGACTAATTTTCTACGTTAAGCGAAATAATTAAAACGTGACTTTCTTCGGTTGTTATATTATCCTGTATTCTTAACAATATACAAAATGTAATTACAACGCATTTATAAATGGTATTTTTAACATTTAAACAGCTATTTCTTCGATTGTTTATTTTTATCTCGTCAGGGGATCGAACTTTTCCTTTGAGATTAATAATTTAAAAGAAAAACCTATATTAGGGGATTATAAGCAGGATTATAAGCATTAAAGTGTATAACGTATTTTCTATTTTATATATCGCTTAAAAGCTTGATAAATATTTCTGAGCAACATTACTCATCCGGTTTCTTGACAGTTGAAGACTTGCAGCTTTATTCTTTCATTAATAGAGAAACTTTTTATGTCATTTAGCACCGTTTTCTTTTGTATTTAGAATTTCTGATTTAACAATTTTTATTGTTTTGTACCTGAAAGAATTATGTAAAATTAAAAATTATTTACTTAAGATTAAAATTGCAATTACGTATACAATTGTTTTGGCATAAGGAAATTATTATTTCTTTGGGAAAAGAAATTAGATTTAATTCATTTTCATAGATTCGCATCTGTGTGCAATGAAAAAACGATTCAAAAATCAAAACAAAATGAAATTCAAGCGAAAGGTTAGTTTAGGTACTGCACCTTGGGGCTTCATGTTTCTAAAGAATCCCCAAGACGTTTTACTGCTTTCCCCGAGAAACTTCTAGAGTAGTTACGAACCTGCTGTTCACGTCAGAAAATTTTCTAGTGGCTATGACGTAAAGAAGATGAAAGACGTATGGAATATCGGGCAAGAAACAGTTGCTCTCCAGAAACAAAATAGCTTTTATAAAACCTCATATATATCACTTTTATTATTCTAGATGTAACATGTTTTGCTGCTTTTACAAAATCAGGACTTGTACATCGTACGTGTATAACATTCTCATTCTAGCAAGTAGCAATCCGATGACGGGTTTTTTCGAAGCTTCTGTGGGAAAATGCGATTGACTATGCGGTGGTTCATACGCGGCGACGACAAATTATTACGCAACTTTTTACGAGAAAAAAGTTCCTAGAGGACGTTTCTTTAATGACGTACTTGATGATAGAAATTTTATGTAATTTTAAGTGCGATGTCTAGCAACTCAGCGACCAATTTAAGACGTGAGAAAAATATGTGTAATTGACGGAACTTAAAATTTTATAAAACTTCTTTCTTAAATGACATATTTTATTAGAAAGTATAAAATATTCTTCATATTTATTTGACAAACAATGCAATCTTTTTTGGACAAAGATTGGCGTTTGCGACTTTTTCTCTGTTTCTCTTTGGAGCTTAAGCACGATGTTGATATAACGACTCGATATATCGTTTAGAAAACGATGAAATAACTAAATCGTATGTATATCGCCGTAGACTGTCGAGTTAAGGTGAGAAGTAAAAATAAAAACTTGATAGATTGACAAATCCTGCCGATGAAAACGTACGTTTCTGATGTAATCGAAGAGCAGGTGTCCGACGATACGAGAAGATTTTTCGATGGCGCGAAATGTGTCGGTGACACCTGTCCAATCGCTATCTGCGGGCGAGATTTTCAGGAAAGTTTCAGTGTGAGAGAGAGAGAGAGAGAGAGAGAAAGAGAGGAAATGATATCTCGTCGAATGCGGATGATCGATGCGAGGCGGGTCACCAGAAGCATACATCGCTGGTTATTGAGCCATCTAACCGCGTTGTGCGCTATCGCCCGGGCAAACACACCGACACGCGCCGACAGGAAACAATATCGCGCTCCGGGAACATTAATACCGAAATATTACGTTTCGTTCAATTGCAAACGAGCATGAAGAATTTTTATGAGCGGCTTTACAAATTATTTCAACGATTTAATCGAGCGTACGCGACGGCGCCAATTTGCGAATTATCATGCGCGAAATTTTGCATTTATGTCGCCCCGCGATATTTACTCCGACATCGCATCCAATTTTGCTACATTTCGACCCGTCTATTTTTTTTTTTTTTTTAACTTTCCATAATTTTTTTCAAGACGATATTTGTCCGAACGTGCGCGAGTAAAAACGATCCAATTAAATTTTTATTAATTAATTAATAATTTGATGATGGAAAAAAGAAAGATATAATATTTATTAATTCTGTTGCTCTCGTGATTGAGCTTAATCACTTAAGCTATTATCAATGCACTGATGACACGATTTGTCATCAATTTTGAAAATTAAGGATTCCGGTACATAGAAATTCCTCGTAACGAGAAGCGGCGGTTGAATATTGAAAACTCGCAACAAGACGAGGATGATCCGCAAGGCTTAATAACAAAGCAGGAGAGCCTTATCGTTTCCGAGATTGTTCATTCGTTGGAATTACCTCTGACTTCTATAATCTAGGTTAGCCTACAATTAAGGTCAGACCGACAAAGAGAGATCGCGAAGAGAAAGGACGGTAGAACAGATTGCATTCGCGAAGGGCGTCATGCATTCAATCCTGATGGGGCGATTTGCACTCCGAGTCGATCTCGAAACTCGGACGCGGAATTTGCCAGACATCTGTTATTAATATGCATGTGTTCCTCATTAAGAATAAGTAATTGCTTCTTAATTCCAGCGTGAAATTTAGACGTAATCCAGACGTGATGGACGTGAATTTTGCTCACGAATCTCGAGCAATTGCAACTCAATAAATTTCACATATTTTTCCTTCTCTTCTCAATATCACTCAGGGAATGAATGTTCTCGCTTTAATTTTCTCCGTGCGTTCATCAGGCACGCAATAGGGTGGAAATTTCGGTAGACATCACGCGTTCGTTTCGTCGTACGCCACGTGACGACCGCCAAAGTAGGACCGATCGGATTGCTACCGCATACATACGTGAACACACACCTTACAAACGTCTCGGTAGAAATGTCGATTTTTTTTTTTTTTAAATACAATTTCCCGACATATAGCCTACGCATATATGTATAATAATAAAGTATCTCACAATCGATTAAACTCAACAGTACTATGATTAGTAGAAACGAACCCTCTGCGATTTAGACCAGCTAAATGCCAACATCGGGCGGCTATTTAACGTCCTTAATTAAGTCACGAGTGATACCATGCCGCATTGTCTTTATCCCGTGAGTTCTCACATTCAACGAATTCGCGTCCTTTGATTAGTCTAAAGCTCGTCTAGTTTACATTGCGCACACTTATTCGTATGTATGCGACACGCATATGTGAATAACGGATCTGTGTGTACGCATTTGTGTGTGTGTGTGTGTGTGTGTGTGTGTGTGTGTGTGTGTGTGTGTGCGCGCGCGCGCACGCGCGTAAGTGTGTCAATCATTTGTGTTAATTTAAAACGCTACTAATTACAAGTATAATTTATTAGCTCCGTAAGTTTTCCCGCTTTCTACCATGTGACATTCTGTCTCGAAGGAGGTCCTCGATCGTGCCAGACGATCCATTGATCGTCGATGATTGCCTCGATCACGCGATATAACACTGGCATCTCGTGCGGTGTCAAGACGCAAGCATCGCGTGTCGTGTACGAGGAAAGAAGTATTCTTTGTGATACCCCACCGGCGACCTTGAAGACCATCCAGATCGTTCGCGAAGTCAACGTACAAAATCCTTAACAAAGTTTCGAGCTCGTTTATTTCATTAGACATATCTAAGACAAAAACCATTAATTCCTACGAGATGCGTCTCCCTCTTCTCGCTTCTCCCTTCATCTTTGTGCTCGTCTCTTTATTATTATTAGTATTTTTTGATTCATTAAGCTCTCTCTCTCTCTCTCTCTCTCTCTCTCTCTCTCTCTCTCGTGACGTTTTAACGCGATCTTCCTCGCAGCTTGGTCAGAGCTTTCTTGCGGCATTAATATGCGAGTTGTCTCCGAAAAGTGCCGATCGAACATGCATTAACAATAAACGTGCTCTTGCAATCTGCGTAGATCGGCTTGATTAAATGCAAGGCACAGACCTGTCCTTGATCTGCATAAATTTGCGGATACCGCCGCACATTTTTCCGAGACAACCGGTATAACATAGGAAAAATCGCCATGGTGCTCAATTTAAAATTTCCGCTTAATGTGTACATTTTTATTCTTATCGATGAACCGCGGTTCGATTTGATTAAAAGTTTTTGATTAGCCGTGCCGGTGTACCTTTTGATTAAAGTTTTGCAAGCCGTACAATATAATTTTGGAGGGTGTCACCGCTGCAGTCCGACCTCCATCCATCGAGAGACTAGGATCATCATCTCTCTGGAGTACCGGTCGTGAGGATTCGAGAGAATATACATGTATATATGTATATTGTGATATATGTATATATATGTGTACACGTTATTTGCGATAAATATCATCACATGCCTCCGTCGAATCGAAAGGATAAGATGCCTGCCCGATAAACAGGAGATCCAGGTTCGATTCTTGGCTGAGATGGTATTTTTTCGCAAAATAATTACGAGGTTTCACGACTGATTCGGGATCGGACCCCGGGGTGACGCACACCCTCCCTCTATTTGGGCAGTGCCCGTATAATTAATTAAACGCACCATCTCGGAGGCACGCGCCGAGATCATCAATGCTCGATCTTTCCCTGTTCGTTCCATCAATTTCCGATCGGACATCAATTAATTAAGTTGACGCGTGCCCCCCATCGTCACTTTACCGAGTGACTAGAATCTATCTATAATATTTTAAGCTAATTTTCTTTCCTACAAAATGCGCGTGTTGAGAGAAAAAAGAAGTAACGACAGCATATTCGCTTTTGTACACTTTACATTCATTATTCACATCGCGATATTGTCTATAACTTTCCGAATCCTTGTAAATTTGCTTTCGTGAGATCGATAGCAAAATATTTTAATTTATATAATTTTTATAAAATATAATATTTCTAAAGTAGAATATTTATAAAAGTTATATAATTTTAAATTTTAATTTTACAACTAAAGGAAAAATTTCTTATCTTGAAATAAATATAACTAATTTTTAAATATGAAACATTTGAAATAATATCATTAAAGTTATTTTATAATTAGGAGTTAAATAAATCGATATATATAAATCGATAAATATTTCAGTATCATGCAGCGATATTAGTGCTGATAATATAACTAATATAATTTTATCGAGACAAAATGTAGGTCGCCTATCCATTTAATTGCACCTCGTTTGTACTAATCGCATCATGATTAGTGTAATATCTATAACAAAAATAGATATAATTCCACGGTGGAGATTCAATCGGAATCCGCGCAAATATCAGCTGAAAATTATCACGTGCATTTTTTTTTTTTTTTTATTTTTATTGCATGTACGATATCATTGTGACTTGTTTATACTGTTTCACGGCTGTATTGCGTTTTAAAAAGGTACACGGGTACAACGGTAACGGCGAGCGAGATGCATTTGCATTAATGTATTGCCGCGTCGACGAGCAACAGATGGCACCGATTAAAAAAACGAGCTATCGATTACTATTCTTTTTTTCTTCCGCATCGCGTTCCGTTTGTTCGTCTGTTTGCCGTGACGATTATTTTTCGTATCCGCGTATCCGCCCTTACCGCCAACGTGGCCCTCAAGGGGGGAGGGGGTCCATCTCTTTGCCATTATACGTCATCTTCGCGATGTCAAACGTCGTGACACAATGCCACGTGGAAGTAAAACGGCTTCGCAACGAAACGAATGCACCCTACGTGTGTGCACGCGTCCGTGTAACGTTCCGCCGCTGTCGTTAATTGATTTTTCTCTCTCTCTCTCTCTCTCCCTCACGCGACACAAACATCCGATTGCCCCAGATTCTCATTCAAGATACGTGATTCGTGAAAACGAGCCATCTGGAGCGCTCGCTATACTGTCGGTGTCTGCGATCAGATACCTTCGGAAGGATCGCGACTGCGAAATAACGTTATCGAAGCGCGACGTGTCGGAGCGACGCGATATGGATCGAAGCACAGCGCTGTCGCTTCGCCAAATTAATAAATAATTAAGTATGATTAATAACTGATTTGCCGAGCGGAATGATATAAATCATGGAAAGACAGGCAAAATTGAAATGCTCGTTTTTACCCGTAATTATTTTCACAGGAGATCTTGTTTTTTTTTTCAAAATCAAGCAAGAAAAATACTGCAATTAAAAAAACATGTTAGAATGTTATAAACATAATGTGTAAATACAACTGTTTACGAATATTTTATATATTAAATGATGAGAATTTTTATACGCATTGCTATTTCGCTTGATGGCTTGATCGATCAGTAGAAAAAAGGCAAAAGAAGAAAGCAAGTTGACTTACGATCCTTAAAAGTCTCAAACGGTAGAACGGTTCACGATTCTTTTCTTTAACTTCAAATCCGTACGTAAAGAGTAAAAGATGCATATCACTTGCGTGAAATATTTCACCGCGGTTAGAGATTGATCGATGTAGAAAATTATAATTCCAATTATAATTCTCACATGGACTCAATGATAAGATCTCTTTTATGATTTCTTTAAAGTAATTAATCTAGACGTAAATTTATATTTTTAACGAATAATTATTTTCGAGCTTGAATTTAGAAAGTTCAATTTTCAATCGCAAAATTATCTAATTATAACTCTCACATGGACTCAATGATACAATCTTTTTTATGACTTTTTTAAAACAAGTCATTTAGACATAAATTTATATTTTTAACAAATAATTATTTTCGAGCTTGAATTTGAAGAAAGTTCAATTTTCAATCGCAAATTTTGCCATTTTATCCTTGCGGTATTTACGCTATCTAGTACGCGACAGCGTAATACAGCGTTCGATCTTCCGGTTCCGCATAATTTCGCCGTGCAAGTTGCATGCCTGCCGACAACTTGTGTCATAAATTTTGCATTCCATCGATAATTAAGCACAGACACTGCATGACTCAGCCTGAAATTTAAAATTTGCAACTCTGACAACTGCGACGACGGCGTGATGCGCGCTATACAAGGAAACTAATATTTCTCGAACGCGAATTTTTCCGTGAAAATTGTTAAACCGCGTAGAAATAAAAAAAATTCAAATAATATATTGCATCACAACGCCGATTGATTTTACAAACCGATGCAATTTGTATTGAAATTTATATCGCAATTAAGAGTGTTGTTACGCCGGAAAGTCATCCAATTGAAACACGAGGCTTACACAAATTGTTTTTTTTTTTTTTCTTTAACTTAAAAGATCGTATCGCACACGTGGCCATGTATCCGTGCAAATTCCAAACGAACTCGCAAGCGCAAATCGCGTTGCATGCCACGGCGAATTTCAGTGGCTCCAAAAACTGCTTGCCTCGTAAGCAGAAAGAATCACGCGAGCCTCACGAAACTTCGTGTATAAATATCAGTAGGGGAGAGGAAAAAAGAACGAAAGCCACAGAGTGCGGCACGACAGAGCGCTCGATTGTTCCGAAATATATCCGAGACGCTTTTTTATCCTAACGCTTTTATCCTAACGCAAGTTATTTTGTTATCTACGCTTCAACTAAATCGCTCTTAGATTTTACATAAACAATAGAATTAAAAATTAATTAAATTAAAATTAAAATAATAGAATCTTTTAGAACTTTTTAGAATTAAAATTAAATTAAATTAAGATTTAAAAAAGGAAGCTGTGTGTATTTAGCATATAAAATTTATCGCGAATCATGTGCACGGTATTATTGGCATTACCTGTAAGCATTAATAAATTGCTAAATCGAATCGATATTACAGACGTTAAAGAAGAGATTCAACAGAAAGAATGTTCCGAATAAAATTGTGTTGTTGCGAATAAAATTGTGACGTTAATTCATTTCTCAAGAAGATTTAAAACGATTATTAATCTCTCTATACGCGTAGACGTTTCGAAATAATTAAATTCGGTAATGGCAATTGTGCTCATGCCCTCAGGACACTCGGTAATTTATTATTAGAAAATCGTTGCACTTGGGGCCTCGCTTATTAAAATCGCGCAAACCAGCGAACAGATAATTACTGTCGAAAGCCGGAAATGAATCCGACGATAATAAATGCCGCTCGCAGATCTCGGTTTCTCGGTTTCAAGTCGGACGCGCACGGTATGGATATTTTACCGAGATGAATGCGTTTTCTCCGCGAGCGTGTACAATGTAATACTTAACTCGGCGCGAGAGATGCATCTGCTACCCTTCGTACATTAATCACCGTCGGCCCGGCACGGCGCGTTGCTCCCATTAGGCGACTCCGCGTACAAATGAACTGCCTCCGAGTGTGCAGTAGACGTTAGCTAGCTCCAGAAATTGATATCGTTTATCGAGAGCCAATTCGGCCATTGGGAAACGGAAGACAAATAAAGCTCGATATCCCGCGAGCGCTTATATATTTTTTTTCGAGAGAAGGGGAGGGGGGGAGGTCGTAAATACAGGGATGCAATTTGCAATTAAGGTCCGATAATGGCGACGAAGGAAATTCGTCGTCATTGATATTCACGAGCCACGTTAATATCTACGCGACGCGTGTCCTTCGCGGATTGTCGCTCCCGCCGCACTTGTTTCATTAGCGATATCTCGCGCATGAATTTACATGTAAATTAAGGACACGGAACTCTGGAAAGTTTCTGATCTCTCGGTGAAAAACGCAGTTGTCGGGCGGTTTTCTCGCATCGTGGATATCGGCGGATATCAAAATCCTGGGGGCGATATAGAAAACCGCGGATGCGTTTATCGCGTCGTATCGCTGCAAAACACACACAGTTATTGATCTTTCCCGAGGCTCGACGTTCGATCGAATGACTCCAGTTTTTCCGGAGCGTAAAACAAAACGCGCGCCGCCAGGTATCCGCGAATTCTAGGTCTCGGATCGCAAAAGATTTAATATCGCGCGATAATGAAACGAGATAAGATGTCGATGTCTTCGATCCGGTATTAGGTTTTTTTTATTCCTGCTTGTCTTTTCAACTTGATACATCGGAAAAACGAGAAAACGAGAATACCTATCTTACTCTGTATTTGATTCCTTCCCTTCCCTCTCCCCTCCACCTTCCTCCTTCTTGCTCCCTATCTCTTTCTGCTTTCTCATTTCAATGTTTTCTCAAGAATAACGACTTTCTAGTGGCAGAAAAATAAATTGGCTGTCGCGAAGCCTACAGTCGCGCCTATCGATTTCGCAAATAGATTTTAGATAACTTCATTTATTTGCTGAATGGAGATTTTTACGCGTAAAAAAGTTTTGCGTTTACGGTAAAATTATTGAAAAAAGTTAATGGAAAATCTAGATGAAAAATTTTTTTCCATATGTCTGTTATTGTATAAAAGAAATAAAAAATTGTAATTTAATATAATTTTAGAAATTTGTTATTAGTACTACATATTATATATATTATTCCGCGAAATAATAGAAATATATGATAGGAACAGAAACAGAATAAAATAAAATATATAAAAATTTAAATGTACAAGCAGCAAAAATAGAAATAAGGAGAATATATATGTGTCGTTTATTATGCATTAATTATTTTCTAATTTCATTAAAGCGTAAGCACTTAGCTTTAGTATGCCCGTTTTTTTTTATTGTTAATCATGACTGCGGTACTGACGAAATGCGGAAAGGCTTTCACGTGATCCCCGGCTAATTTTACGAACGTAGACTTTTCCAACCACGTGCGGAACGCAATTGGGACGCATTCACCTCGCCATACGTGGTAGGAAACGCTCAATAAACGTGTGAATACGGCTAGTTGTACAATCAGTACGTTACATTTATTCGGTATTTCTAGAATTTCGTATGTAACAGGAGCGCAGTTCTTTTTACCTGCGGCAACACGCGGATTCTTATTTACCGAAAACATTTGGCGGATTTTATACGCTTTGTCGTTTTCGAAAATTTCATTTGCTGTTTGCATTTAATTTTCGACAGGCCGGCAAATATTGATTGCTGAATTCAAATTCCGCGTATAATGCGAGAGAGAAATCATACACACAAAGCACACGATATAGTCAAATAAAACTAATTAGCGCGCGCGTAATGATTGCCAATAGTGATTGAGAATAGGATATAGAGATTATAAATTATGGAACATCCAGCAATTTCAACGCGGTTTTCTCCTTTTCTTTTAAATTAATTGGGCAGTTGAGATCGTATCGTATCGTATGCCTCACGGTACTGTTCTAGTTTCAATTGTTAGAATTTCATCGTCATACTTATTACATGAAAAAATGATTTCCAAATGAGACTTACACTTTTCTCTAATGCTTAAGAAGGCATCTTAGTATTTTTCCACATGACATCACGCGAAAATATTTTTCCAGAACATTATAAATAATTACAAAATTCAGCGCATAATGGCGTAACATATAACGTCATATATTGTAATGCCAATTATTCTTATCCTGTACACGTATAACCAATTTGAATGTATAATCCTTCTTTAGATCACGCGCCATCACCGCGGGCGATTTATTTTTTTTTTTTCGTCGCTTTATAATCGCATCAATCGCGCCGCTCAATTACCGCCAAGCTTGTGTAGTCGCCGGTAATTACTAGCTGCTAAAACCGCCCTTGTATCAATTAACCGCAATTAAACGCAGTAACCACGTGGTAACATGGCAGTAACCGTGTAGCAACTGCTGCAAGGACCTCTAGTCTTTATCCTTATAATCGGCGGACGAGCCCTCCAGAGGATCGAAAGATCGTCTTCTTGTTCCCGTACTTGCACTATGTGTGTCTGTGTGTGTGTGTGTGTGTGTGTGTGTGTGTGTGTGTGTGTGTGTATGTGTGTGGGGAGGGGCTGCGTGTTTTACGTATGCGTGTAAACGCGAATATTCGTTTGTACACATGTGGTGTGGTGCCGAATGGGGACGGTCGGAATGATGTGCTGCCGGAAAACATGCAGTGGAATTCAACGAGGGAGGATTTACAGCCGGAGGGTCGAAAGGACGGTCGAGGGCGGGAAGAGTGAACAGGGCCTAAAAGTCGGACTGCGACGTGGCCAGGGCACTCTCGGCCGTCTCCTCGCGTCGTCATAAGGGCCTCGTCACCTCGCCGCACTCACAATGCGTCGGATGTCCACGACGGTCCACGCGGTTGCTGATTGAGTGGTCGCTGCAACAGAAAAAAATTAATGAACTGATTAACGGAAGGAAGAGTTAGACTTTAGATTTGGTTGATGCCATCGAAAGAAAGCCTTTTACATTATTTTTGCAAGTATAAAAATGAAGATTAGAAGCGAGTTCTTATTTGGTTTTTTTTTTTATAATATATTATAATATAGTATAATATTAAATTTTTTGTAATAAGAATAATAAGAATTAGTGTTAGTGCACAAGTGATCGAGAAAAGAGAAAAGTGAAAAGAGAGTAAAGTTTCTTTAGAGAGCAAGAGTTAAATCGGTTAAAATACAAATTAGAATATAAATATAGATATAAGTTGTGTATAGATATAATTTTTTATAGAATCTTTTTCTTTCATTCTTTCTCTTAAAATGGAGAATATTGAAGGAAATTTTCTATTAAATTATGGAAAAAGCGTGTAGCTATTTCTTTCAACAAGAAGCAGCGAGTTTAATAAGCTCTATTAAAACAGTTTAATGTCTGTGGATTGCAAGTTGATGAAATTGCAAAATCCATTTAAGTTATATTGAATTTACGGTACACGCCAAGTGCATATAATTTATTTCGACGTTAACCCTTTAGGAAAGAAAACTTCTATTGCGTTAGGTACGATATCCTTATTAAAGCACTTCGTTAAATCAGTCGAGATGAGATTCTTAGAAATGCAATTTGTTGCAATGTGTAACGTCGGCACTTCCTATTTTCTGCTTATCATAATAAATTTACGTAGCGAGATATCTCTCCACGACATCACCAGAAGAAAAGAAGACAATAAAAAAAGTTGTTTCTTTCTTTTATCTTTTAACGGTACTTTTTCTTTTATATTTATGTCTGTTTCTTTTATGTATATGATAAAGTTTAGTTAAAGTATACAATAAAAAAAACTTTCCATAGTTTTGTGTAAGAATAGATTCATATATAAAAATATATAATAACATATAATTATACATTAATACATGTATATTTATGTATATTTATATACATGTAATTACATGTAACTATATCACTATTTCACATGTCAATCATATATAATTATATTTCATTACATCTAATTATATATGAAATTATAAAAGGAAAATTCTTTTTCCTTTTTTTTTTTTATTAATTTGAAGGGCACGAATAAGATTAAGAGAAGAGCTTTAATTTTGCTCTGGACTTTTCTACCTTCCCGCTTTAATAATATCGTAAACTAAAAATCGACAAAAGAAACGTAATGAAACGATTGAAAACAATAAAATACATGGTATGGAATTCTCGATTGCGCAGCGACGAGCTCGCCGTTATAACGAGTGAATAATTGAGTCGTTCCGCCTCGTCGTTTATATATACACACAGCAAATGACTTTACAGTACGAAAGATTCGTTCATTTATTAAAGCGAAAATGCGTTTCAGTAACATCAGAAATATACATTGTTGAAATAGAAACTCAATAATTGAAATGAAATAAATCTGCGATCATGAGGAGAGCATTTTCAAATTCCGCGTCGACATTTGCAAGCCACTGTCGTTTGTCTCTTACGTTTGCGTGGGTTATACGATTATACGATTAAATGCAGCTTATACGAGTGTATATATAAATCAGATTTGACGTCAATGAAGCGGTATATGTTGTCGGCTTACAGTATTACGTAATAATTATGTTGCTCGTATAATTATAACATACATTTTGTTAGGAACATCGTTGATCATCATTACGTTTGGAATTTCTTTTAATTATTTCCGATAATGATTGAAAAAATATTGAATTGTATTTTTTTGTTTGTTTAAAATAAAAGAGAACGGTCTAGTACGCGAATATAAATTAAGAAGCAGCAAAAGCCCGTCTGCATGAAATTTTGTATTTTTGATGTATTATTATAAAATAATTCTCTTATGATGATTTTGTATTTGTTATTTATATATGCGTAACGAAACAGTTAAAATATTATAACAAAGGAATGAAAGCAGCGGAATGATGTATTTCGGCTTTATCCTTTTACGATTTCATTGAATTTTTGCCACAATGTAGTTCGTAATGTACATAAGAACTGTTACATTTTGATTCGCTTTGACGTTTTCTCTTTTTGGTACGCCCTACTCCTGCCGCTAGTCTGTAGAAACCACTTCAACCCGAATTCCGCGGATTGCCTCTTCTGATTACGTGCGGCAAAGAATAGAGGATAGCCAAACCTTGGTTACAAAAGGTTCCATTGTTGAATTGAGGGCCGCCGACATTCGCCCGTGCGCTAACAGCCGAGCTGAAGCTTAAGAATATTGCATATTCATGCGGACTTTCCGCACACAATGGAATGGGGCACTGTCATCATAAAAAAAATATATACAGGATCTTAAAATTAAGTGGACAGCTTGATAAAGCATTTCTCAATTAGTTAAAAATTTTGACTTTAGAAAAATTACTTAAGCCTCGACGATCTTTACTACGAATATCTTTAACACGTGTAAAAAAGATTATTAAAACGGATTATTATTAAATTTTTAACATCAAAGATCAAGAAACTGCGAAGAAGGTGCTGTTTTGATCAACTTGCCGTTGAGGAAAAGCCGGCTTGAAATTTTTTTTTAAAAAGAAATAGGCTGTTATAATCAGATCATTTCAACTTCAAAATATCTCGTAACGTAAAAATAACGTCAGCGAAAAGCAACAAGGTGCGGGAATAGCGTAAAACAATTCTCGCGAAAGATTAAAACCATCTACGGCAATATAGACCTGACATAAAGGGTTTATAAGAGAAATAACGAAGATTAGCACGTCGAGTTGGCGGAAGAGTGGATGGGGGATGACAGGAATGGGAAGCGAAGGGATAGCAAATCGCCGTGGGTGATGAGAAAAAAAAAAGGAATTCTGAATGCGATATCACCATGACCTACATCGTCCCGCTGAAAAAGAGCGGTGAATATTGAATATATACTATTGTCAGGCGCAGTAGTCGTAGACCGATGGTATCGGACAACGTCGCTCACGCAGTGGTTACTACTCAATAATGGCCCGACGACGCTTAGATCAGATCGCATGCCGATCGCGCAAGTGGCGAGTAAGAATTTTTTAATTATTTATTCCCTCACTTCTTCACGACCAAACTGTTTTACGTCACTTGTCGATTACGACGGTAACGACTTCGTTCGCTTCGCTCGCAGCTTTCCATTTAATCAGCCGCGCGCCTATAACGGTGATAACGGATTTAAGATAAACGCATACAAATTTAAGAAAGATGATAAATAAAATTAAAAATCGTGTTATAGGTTGTAGCGGTGTTTTATGTCGCGTTTAATGGATGGAAGAATGGGAGCTAATTCCAGAAACTTTTGAATTAAACATTAAAACGGAAAATATGAAAACCGGATAAAAGTGATATCCAGCTGAGATAGTCTAAATCGTTCTATGACGTGACTGTCATACCGGTAGGAAATCGATAGCAGGTGAAGTACTTGTTACGTTTACGAGCGTGCAACAACGGGACTTCGATAAGATCGTCATAAAGTTCATCGCGAGCTTTAGCGTCTTATTAATTCAAACTTTCATTGTAACCAATAAAGTTACAAGTCCCAGTGCGACTAGAAGTGATTTCTGCCGTCATGCTCAAGTGTGACGCGTTTAAAGTTTGAAATTGAACAAATTGAGCGAGACAATTCGATAGCCAGTTATGAATTGATCTCTTCTATTTTTCTCTTCCTTCATAAAATTTCATTCGATATTTTGTGAAGTTGTAATTTTTAGATCTTAGATTTTTAAAGTTTCATAAAATAAGATAATAAGAAATTATTTAAATGTCATGTTGCGTAAAATATATATTAAATACTAGCTGCATTTGTTAAATCTTTGCTGTTTAAAAATTTATTTGAAATCCATTTTTCTCTTTAAATCTCTTGATATATTGGCAACCAAATCTTAAATTCAAGCTTTCATTTTTTTCACAAAAATGAATAGCGCACAGGCGAATGTCGGCGGCCCTCAATTCAACAATGGAACCTTTCATTCAATGAAACCTTTTATAATCAAAGTTTGGCTATCCTCTATTCTTTGCCGCGTGTAATCAGAAGAGGCAATCCGTTTGTTTAAAATCCGTTGTTTAAAATTAATATTTAATTCAAAAAATTATAACAAACACTTATAATTACAAAGTTTTACTCGTACTTAACATTTTTTCACTTCTCTCAGATTGATTTTGATGTTTAATACAACACAAACTTTAAAATGCATGAAAGGTATAGCTATGCTCAAGAGTAAGCGTCGACTATTTTTCATTTTCGTGTAAAAATTCCTTCGAAGGGCAGTAGTAGTTTGCTTAACTCGTGAGGCTGCATTTTGGATGCAGTTAACTCAATTCTCTTCCTTCTCTCTCTCTCTCTCTCTCTCTCTCTCTCTCTCTCTCTCTCTCTCTCTCTCTCTCTCTCTTCTTTTCAGCATATGCGGCACCCGACCATAACCATTACCAACGAGTGTGACCTTTTCAGAATGTCAACGAATGTTACAAGTAGTCGCGTGACAGTAGAAGAGACGACGTGTACGCGCCCTTATCCAGGCGCGCACGAGCCCCACGAGACGCAAAGTTATGATTACGAGCGCCCGTGATATGCCTAAGGGACATAAATTTTAGGGCCACTTCGACTGACGTGCTCGATCGAAGTACGAAATTGGAGCCACCGACTGCACGGCGTTTAATAAGGACTTCGCCGTCAGCGATCAACGGGGGACTTCGCAGGTATCTGAGGTTGACAAGGTCGAGGACGACGTCTCCTCGGGATACATCCGACTATATACGTGCTCACTTTTACGCTAGAACTAATTCTTAAGTGACGAGAGAATGGGGATTTCGAGATAATTGTGCCGTTGGGTGAAACAGTAGTATGACTCAATAATAAGTCGTACACGTCGTATTAAACGCAATACTCAATCGTTTCAATCTTGATCTCTACGGTTATAAAATAGTTAAAATATTGTAATAGAAAGTAATAGAAAGTAATGGAATTTTAATGAGCCCTTTTATAAATCATTCTTTGCATTTTAAAATGAGATTTACATATATACTAATTGTTATTCTACACGATCGATCGATATTAACTTGTTCGTATTTCTGAACAAATTACTTGAAAAAATTTAATCTGAAAAGAAGATATATGATGGATATTAAATCTAAGTAGGTACGTTTCTTATATACCGCTTCGTTGTTATCGTCACTAATCCTCGACCTGCAAGCTCGTACGAACCTCCGCTTTAAGCTATAAATATGGATTCCATTAGATTAAGCGACCGCCTTTTCAGAGGCTTTGCCAAAAATCCATAGACAGATTAAGGTAAGCTAAATATATAGTTTTGATCGCCATACCTGCCGTATAGTTTATAATTTTGCCCAGTGCAATTTAATCGATCAGTTAAATCGCAGTATTCATAGCAGCGTTAAATTGTAATCAATGCATGTAACGAATATCGCAGTTACGGTTTGACATGCGCATATGATTTAAGCCACATATAATTTATTACAATTTAATAACGTGTATGCATTATTTATTGTAATTTGACAAACAATCGCAATTATATCAAACAGTAATGTACCGACGACCTTCGCAAATATAATCATGGCAACCGAGGCACGCATGTGATAATCAAGAGGGTTCGGTGTAAAGCTTTCAGTCCTGACATAAATTTGTTAGCGTCACGCTAACCAGAGCACGCACGAACGCATGCATATATGGCATCTAGAAATATGAAATTTGTGAGAACAGAAACGTCAACCCGCGTTATTCTCACTATATTACTTACCATAGGAAGTTGTGTGCCATGTGTGCCAAGGAAATTTTCACAAAAACATGCACTGACAACCGTCTAATTATTAATTATCAAATACTCTCATTTGTCTTCTACAAAGACTAATAATTTTTTTTTTGTAGAAGAAGAATTTATAATTTTATAATTTTATAATTTTATATCTTCTTTAATTTTCATTCTTGAATTTTATTGTAATTTAAAAAATTTTTTTTCTATATTGTGAAGTGAATATTTTCCTATATTTCTTTCAAACTTGACAGTTTTGTATTTATTTTACTTTAAAATTATTCTTCAACAGACGACAAAATATATAACCGTGTAGATATTTGGATTAGATTTGATTACATAAATCGACAAGAGAGGCTAAGATTTATTACGCATAATCAGAGCTAAAAATAATCCTAACGGCGTCGTGTGCCTTACTCATGTCTCGTTTCGATCCATCTTCGCACGTGACACCGTCCGCTGGCGTCAACTCCTTACTCAAAGAATTATGAGACGGGGACTCGGGATCGCGTTGCAATATAACCGGCTGTTTTATTCCGCGTGCGTGGGACGTTGCTGACGGCGATCTTTAAGATGTGCTCCCCATTTTTTACACGAACCACTCGTAAATATTCAACAGGGCGCAAGTACGTACGGCTGCCTACGCAAAGCTTTACCGCCTACCATCGCCATAATGCGATCTTTTTTACTACATGCAAAATTACGCTAATGCAATATCATAAAAGGCGCTCCCGGGCGGTCTTCTTTCCCGTTGAGAACGTAAAATTACGAGGAGAGCTCCAGAAATGCATTGCACCTATCCTTCAAAGGCAATTTTTCGCAAAGGAACATATATCGTTATAACGATTATTTTTCTTCTTTTTTATAGTACTATTCTAGGAAATATATCTAGAATATTAAATCAAGATGACGACACAAGCATCTTTCATAGAGATAAGGACGCAATTTGAAGAACATAATGACGTCTCACACGCACAAACGACGGGATAATGGATGCATTTCTACCTTTCAATTGTCATATCAACCATGATATCGCACGTAGTAACGCGACATTCGTTCCAATGAATGCCAAAGTGGCTTTTGACACACTGCAGAGTGCAGAAGAGCGATAACAAATGTAGGAAGGATTGAATTCTTTGCGCGCATTCGCCAAAATCACGTACAAAGTTGTAATATCTATTCGTCACGAATTCGAAGGCGTGGCTTCAAATTTTCAAAGGAAGTTGAATAAACTTGATCTGAATTTTGATGTTTGCCTGTAGTCAGAAAATAACGCTGAATCCTAAAAATAATCATTTTTATAACTTTCCAGCAGATAACTAAAGATTTATTATATAATATTGAATCTATTACAACTTTAAAAATATACAACTTTAAAAATATCATATAATTTTGAGAAATTGATATTGAAATATTTTTATAAAAGACTTACTTCGCAAGTAATATGTTAATTTTTTTTTTTTAGGTTAATTGGGAAGGAAAGTAAACGGCTATTTGATATATCAAGTTTGTTAATTAACTATAAAATTTTGCGCGTATTAAACATTAAATTTCAAAATTATGCACTTGTTATTTATTATTAGAGAATAACAAGTGCAGGGAAGAGATTGAATTATTCGTGGAGTTCTCCCGGCGGAGGCGTTAAGCTTAAGCTTCATTAGTCTCTGTATAAATTCGTCGCTGCCGCAGTATAAATAGGATCGATCCCAAATCAGAAAAGGTTTCCGAGCTTAATGTAATGTGCTGGAAAGATTGCGCGCGGTCAATGCCAGCCATGTTGTATATATTGGAAAATGGCCGGACATAACGGAAGCATAGTGGTCGATGATGCCGTGCTTATATTTTGAAAAAGAGTCGGGGATAAAAGTCCCTCCCGCTCTCCCACCCCTTTCTTTCTCTCGATATATTAATACTTTTTGAGGAAAAACTGGAGCAGTGCTGACACCGACGGCCATTTCTTTGACAGATTGTCCGCGGAGATTTCATAAAATTGAAAGGGTTCTTCCAAAGAAATGTCTCCCAGCAACAGATTCAATTTAGATTTATGTGTGGCTTACATTATATATACATATAGTCACATGTCATTCCGCTTCTTCTTTACTTTTAAAAACACCTTGTCACACGAGATTATCTATTTCATTCTAAGCATGTATGTCGATTTTTGTAAGCTCGCCTCTTTTAAAATTAATTTTTATTCACCGCATACGTCCTGTCGCTTGCTCCAGTTGATGTAATATCGATTATTAGAATATTATACTGTGTCTTACCGGACATAACGATTCCGTAGAAAATAGGATAAATTGAAAATGAAATAAAGGAATGTTATTGATCGCTGATAGTTTTTCTAACGTGAGGATAAAAAATTGATCGTTCGCTGAAAAATCGTGAATTAATCGACTGCCACAGGCATCAGCTGCCAGGCTATCAGTTTAACATGCGATTAAAAAATTGCGAGCGACGTCGGTGAAGTATTTTGCATAAAGCGCCGTTCTCAACGGCATTCCAGGATAAATTTTATAAAGCAACATGAAATTATGCAAATGTAAAACTTCGCTCGTGCAAAAACTTAAATATCTATTTTGCAGTACCAGCGATCTTTAAAAAGACACCGAATAATAGGCAATAATTAACACAAATAAAAATTAGTAATATTACAAACGAGAAGACAAATAAAAAATTTTCTAATTATATTTTAAATTAATTATTTAAGAGTAAATTTTTTAAATAATAATAGAGGGAATGTTTGTATTTATATAAAAATTGAATTTTCACAATTATGTTTTCAAGAGTGTGGTTTCTGCTCCTCGTGGGAAAATTTTCACAG
This sequence comes from Pogonomyrmex barbatus, assembly GCF_055798465.1. Lineage (NCBI taxonomy): Eukaryota > Metazoa > Arthropoda > Insecta > Hymenoptera > Formicidae > Pogonomyrmex > Pogonomyrmex barbatus. Next base: position 2,261,405 of record NW_028297112.1, on the reverse strand, counting down.
TTTCATCTTTTCGTAAACACGTTCATAATAAAAAAAAAAAATCTACATAGCGCAACGTTGACATTTTAATGTCAGATGTAAACTTTAAGATTTGCACGTTAATTAACTTTTAGCGCATCGCCACGAGATTTTCTCTACGGCCGCCAGGCAAAGCCAGCTAATCACATTTCCAATTATTCGCGGCGGAAAAATTGTGCCATTTCGTTCTTCACGTATTCGTAACCAAATTGCCGCGCTTCGTTCTGGACGGATGTTGGCCGTTACGAAATTCAGGTTAACCGCTGATATAGAACAACACTGTCGAAGCATTCACGTGCAGAATCCCGCGAATCCCTGACCTATATCCTTTAAAACATCGTATCGCCATTACGTGTGCCGTCTCTTGCTCGCGTGCTCCACACATACACACAAATACATAACATATGTATAAATTTATATGTATATATGGTTTGTATATGTACACACACACACACACACACACACACACACACACACACCACACACACCACACATACACACACACACACATATACATAAATGTATATATGTATGAGATCACATATGCACGTAATGTCGTTGCACGGTGTCCTCCTCGAGATAGGAAGCGACCGTGGAAATCACAGCATGCTCTTATTCGTAAAGGGACCCTGTTTCCTTTACGGATAAGCCACTTCCGCGACGGAAGTCCATTTCCCCCGACGGCGTTGGAACTCGATAAAATTTCGGTCCGAGAAACTCGCCCGATCCATCATCGTGTGAAGAAGACCGCGAAGAAGTGTGAGCTTATTTTCAAAGTTATTGTTTAGCGATTTTATCAGAATGATACTCTCGAGGTAGAAGAAGAATTTTATGCGTGTGCTTTGCATAAATATAATTATCAACTTCCCCAAGTTTCCCGGTAACGTTGTTTCCTGAGAAAACCATTTCGTGGATGCTGTGACAGATTTAAGCCTGATGTATAACACAAGCTACAGCAGAAATAAGGTATTTTCATCGTCATAAAATAACAATGTTACAAAAAATATTTTCTTTCAAATAATAAATGATATGTTTTCTCGTAATGCCAAGTTAAGACTTATATAATTTATAATTTAAGATTTTAATGAATTTTTGAGTGCGTTTTCAATCAGCATTTAGTATTAAGTCAATTATTTTCCTTATAATATTGACATATTTATCTTTACCTAATAATATTTTTATAACAGCCTTCATATGATTTTCAGTAGCTTTCTTCTTCGAAGCGTGTGAAATTAGAGATAAGCTTGTTATACCGATAATGATCTTCCTTGAAGACGACTTTTCCCGGAAAGTTTCTCGACCAAATTTTCCGCGACATTTCCGCGGAATTTTCGCAGTCCCTACTGGGAATCGCGTTCGTACGTCTCTACGTGAACCATGCTCAAGAATGACAGTGAGACACACATTGGTAGCGTCTATATCGTGATTACGTAATGGAATAAAAGTTTTCCAAGTAAGTTCTAAGTTGCTTAGTTTCAAACTCGGTTTACCACGAATGCAGAAGTGGTTACAAAACGAGCTCGTGGTAGAGATGCTGCGGGAGAAACTTCGGATCCGATTATAGAGTTTTGAAGTCCGATTTCCGTATCGGCTGTATTCCGCGCACTCGAAGGGCAGTCTCGCGCAAATTAATTACTTATTACGTGCCCTCAGGCACGAATGTGCAACAACATGCGAATGCATGTTGACTTAGTGCAAGTGCCATACAAAACTAGCCAGCTTTCGGTTTGTATCTTCGCACATCCCGAAAGGACGATTTAGAGCACGCGTGGTGTATTTATGATGTATTTATAATTGCTCGTGCAAAATCAATGTTTTGTTGTTGGTCAATCTTTTTCATGAAGTAACACAGTTCTGAATAATTATGTACGTCAATAATAGAACTGCTATGGGATATAAAATTTTGAAGCTGCTTTTTCAATTATTAAACAATCTTAATTGCTCATGCCAATTGTTTCGGAAAAGATTAATCTGTTGCAGTAAAAATTTAATTAACTAAAGCTCTGTAATCTTCCGTGTTATATAAATAATAAAATATCCGTTAAAGCGCATGCTGAATAGCCCGATGTGAATTAAATATAAAGTTACAAACGAAAGTGTAAAATTCTCACTGGCGAATGAAAACGAGTAATGCAAAAAAAAGTATATTATATCCTTTGTAATCTTTTATTAAACAACATAAGCTTTGAGTAAAGTTTAAAGTAAAGTTTATTTTGTCAAAAACTAATTTTCAAGTTTAATTAAATTTTCCCATAAAATTTAGATTTATTTTTCTATAAAAAACATAATTCAAATCTTATTTTGTATACAAAGCAATATATATTGGCTCGAATAAAAGAGGAAAAAAATAAAGATAATTATTACACTTCTGTGAGGATGACTCATGAGCGAGCTTTCAAACATTGCAAGAAGTTGGCGATCAAATAAAGCTGATTCGAATCGGAGTGCGTCCAAGAATTTTCAGATAATAACAACTGACAGAGAGAGAGAGAGAGAGAGAGAGAGAGAGAGATATTCATCCAAGTTTATTTCGTCGAAGAGATCAATCTTCATCTCAGGACATTTCGACCTCTGTTAAATTTTCATCTTTTATCAAATATAGTTATTACGCGAAATAAAGCAGTTGTTTACGTTAACGACGAGACGGAATATAATTGTTCTTTATTCATGACTTAGAATTGTAAGTCTCGGAACTCTGAGGAACAATTATGGAACATAGGATAAACTTTGCATATCGAAAAGAATAAAGAAGTTCTTCCTTAGGGGATTTTGCAGAATTAATTAAAGTCGGGCGCTTCATGTGACAATGGCGCGTTGTACGTACGTATATAGAAGTTCCATCCGACAGCGAAACTTTATCGATTTCGCTATAACTTTATTTACCTTATCAAACACTCGTTCAGCTTTCATCGCCATGACGATACATCACCGTGGCGGGAATCGATTCCCGCATGCTCGGACACGGTGATACACCGCCAACGTTATTTGCGGTAAATTTTAAAGTGTACTAGCCCGGATTCGATAGAAATAATTAAACGCATCGGAAAACTCGCGATAGGAAGAATTAATTATAATTTAAAGCCGGGCGCTTTCGACGAACGTGTACGTTTGATACGATGGGAATTTAATATTACTTATAAAAGCATCATATAAAATTAATTACCGCGCCGCGCAATATCGCGCGCGCACAAAACGGCGGGCTCGATATTAATTAAATTAAGAGAAAGCGGAATGTTATTATAGCTCGCGATAATGCTGTCTTTCTTAATTCGGCGAATTATACGAGATCGCTCGGTCGAAATTTAAGAATCATCAGCCACCGGCCGACTGCATCAGCCACCGCACTAATGGAAATGTTCGTGAGTAATTTACGCGGTAGATCCCTCACACAGACAGAGCAGTTCTTGATCGAACCATTTGCCATTCGCATACACAAACACACAGGCGACTTATGGTTGCTCAGTGTCCGCGATGGGACTATGCACAGTGGACTATACGTTGCCGCGGTATTTGCCGCGTTGTAGCTTATCGTACCACAAACATAAGCTCCAGCTCTTGCATTAATCAATAACCGGCGAAAAATCGAAGATGTGTACTTACGATGATCCTATGTCAATGTTAAGAAAAAAAAAAAAAAAACGGTTGGAAAGGTATTTCCGGAGGGCGACCTCCGCGTGAATGAATCACTTCTTGATCGAACGCGGGTATAAATACACATGTGCAATCTATATCGAACGCGCTGGCTAACTTTTGCTTGCGCAAACGTTTTTCCGGGTCGGGACTGTGAACAACATGCTATTAAGTGTGACTAAGTCGTCCCTCGTGAAGAGTTCGCACGGGTAAAAAGACACATGGAAAAGTACGCAAACATTACGGCTTTATGATTCTTACCGTTTGAAATAAATCGATTGAAATAGCGAAAAACAGTCGGATACAAAAGCGAAGATGAATTAATCTATTTTTTGAATTTTTCTATTTTTATATCGATTAGTGTGAATACTCACGGGACGTATTGGTGTCAAGAATCGCGATGCGGATCGTCATGACATTAATTCGCGATGCCCTGCAATGGACGTTAATAAATGAGATCAGGGCCAAATACCTGTCCAAATCAGCATTCTGTCAGTGTTGCATATTCAGTCAGTCAACCGGTAGCATTTGGAAGATGATATGAACTCGAGTTGCAGTTAGTCGCTTTTAAACATCAATTTGCGGCGTATGTCAGCCCGAAACTGCCGTCAATACTTGCTTCGCGAATGATAATTTCACTATTGCGAGATTGAGAGAAGGCTCACAACGATGCATCGGGAAGTTCAATATATAATCGTATGAGCGCAATTTGACAATGTGGCACGTGAGTTTTCGAGAAACGACACGCATTGTTAAACAATACTTGCACGTATTGTCGAATCATGAAACACGATATGGGAAAGCAATAAAATTTAAAAATGCGGTTAGACATGTATCGTGTAACTTTCTAAAAATAAATACATATTTATTTATTTATTTGTAAAGTAACGTGAAACATAAAAGTAAGTTGATCATAGGAGTTTGTAGTAAAATAATTGTAATGCTTTATTTATTCTCTCGCAATATTCTCTTTTTGTTACGTGATACTTTCAATAAAATGCGGTAAATTGTGATTATCGCATTCCGACGTCGACGTAGTATCGTTTGTAGATTCCCAACTATCTGCAATTATTCCCAATTATCTGCATTTGTCGAGTGAAACGTTCGAGTGAAAAGCGACATAATGTTCCACGCCGGTGAGTTCGGCGTACTGTCGGAAACGTGATCAAAAATTGATAGCGCGAGTGCCAACGACGGTGAAATCATTGATGATCCTCTGGAAACTAGTTTCCACTTTAGCCTGAGGCAGTCGCAGAATTTTGCAAAGTTCTGAACTGTTCTCTATTCTCTTTAAACGTATGTCTACTTCAAAGATTAGAGAAATTTTAATAGGAGAATTAAGAATAATTAAATTGACATATTAAACGCGCAAGTTTTACAAGTTTTTGATCGTCTTTTAAACGTAGAAAGATAAATTTACCTTTATAATATAGAGTATAAAAGAGAAATTCATACGGAAAAAAAAAACCTAAAGTATTAGAATGCGTATTTTAAAAGGAATACGAAATTTTAATAGCTTCTACACGACGATCTGTATAATATATAATTATGTTATTGAAATGCACATAAGATTGAAACTTTAAAAAGATGAAAATATAAAGGATATTTTATTCAAATATAGTCTCTCTATAACTCGCTCGCTATTCATATTTAAAAAAATTTTTTTCATCCATATTTCACATTTCTGTCATAGCCATATATTTTCATATATACCCAACTATCCGACCTAAAATGCATCTATATGATTTTTTTTTCAGTATTTTTCATGGAAAAAAATTAAATTTATTTTCTAAAAATTCATAGCGCGCGAATACGAATTAGGGATCGTCTATCATATATTTCTAGTTTCTCTTCCTTCTTTCCCTCGTAATTTAATATCGTAAGCTGTTTTGCCGCTTTCGAAAAATATACTGGCAACGGGAACAAAAGCAATGGGAACGGCATATTCTAAAGCGCTCTTTCAGTTTTTTATTAAATAAAAACACACAATCTTCTCTAAATCCCGTAGCGTCAAATCGACGTAAAGCCGTCCTGCCTGGCACATATAACTCGTACTATTCCAGCCATAAAAACAAACCAAGAAATTTAATTTCACCGCGACTTAAGCGATGATTTGTCTGAAAAACGCGATTTTGTTATGGCATGTTTGTTTTCGCGCCGTGGAATCTGGAAACATTCGCGGAAATCGCGGATTTTAATTTAATTAACCCAGCCGAGATATTCAGATATAAATTCTCATTATTAATCAGCAATTGAAACCTCATTTTCTTCATCTCGCGAAAAAGGAATCTTTGGATTAAAGTGCTGGCACGCCATGCTGTCCACGTTTTTTGTTGTACGCCCCAGGGAGCTTTGCCGAGAAGTACAACAAGTCGCTCGTGTCCAGTAGCCTGGATGTCGCGCAAATTTCCCAGCAGCAACTTGTAGCTGTCAAGCAAGTATATTTCCTAACACTCCAAACGAGAGAGAGAAAAAGTGCAACTGCAAACGAGAGAAAAAAGTAGGCGCGATAATGGTATGACTAATAAAACGTTTCCTTTCTGCGAAAAGGTGTGAAGATAGCTAAAATTTCGCAGAAAATTAAATGAATATTTGCATCATCAGATTGTGTAAATTTCGTTTCAAGAATAATATTATTTGTAAAATAAATATTATTTGTAAAATAAATTTTTTATTTCATAGAGAGACATAACGAATATAAAAGGAGCTTCCTTTATTTCACTTTATTTCATTTTATTATTTGTCTTTACAAACCCACGCGCATATTCATGGAGAATTTTATTTAAGTCAATAAAATAAAACAAACAACGGATTGTGGATTATCTCTGATAATCCGTGGCGGAATATATACCGGAAGTAAACGTGATAAGATGGCAAAACAGCGAGTTATCGGCCAATGCCGGGAACGAATAGAGCGGAGTGCATTTTCAACGCCCACGCCAGCCGTCCTTCGAGCCGAAGAATGGCGGCGAAAGAAATGCCGCAAGAAACTTACGATCTCTCTTTTTATTACACCACCACCGATGTCCTTGCCAAGCTGCATTCCTCTCGACCGACCACCTTGCATCGGTCACGGATTTTTCTCGCCCCGCTTTGCGAGCCCTCGCTAAGTATTTAGCTAGTATTAGCATTTTTTCCCGTTGTCCTTCTCGGAGAAACGCAATGGATCAATGTAATTTTCCTAAGCGACCCGTTACAACATGTATTATACATGTATACATACATATTATACATGTATATGTGCATTTTATTTATCTGAAATAATCGCGAAAACTAAACGTGATAACTTCTTGAAAACATCGGTAGATCTAAAAGATAAAATAAATGACTAACATAAAATAAAATAAATAAATAAATCAAACGTTATAACGAGAGGGAAAAAAAATGTAATTGCTTTTTAAAAATTTATACCATTTGTAATAGCCTTTAGAAATTTCAAGCGAAAAATATCCTGTAAGATTCTTTGATATTCCATATGGGAATTTTCAGACACATAATTTCAAAGATCTACCAACTCGCTTACTAAAGTCAAGCTTAGTGGTTTCTCTGAAACGAATTTCGCTGAATTCGATTTCTAGAGAGACCGACCTTCCACTTTAACTCGCATGCCTCATTCAAGTACGTACTTGCATCAACTTCTTACTTGGGGAAATCTAATTTACCATACTTATGTTCCGCAAAATTTAAAATATTAGTCGTAAAAGGTCATATTTCTGCAATCATTTGTTGAATTCTTTATTTTTTTTATTAAACTCTAAGATAACTTTACAGTATAATTATTAGCTTTGCTGCTAATAATAAATTCTAAAAAATAAATAATAATTAAATAGAAATAAATTATTGTTAAAAACAAAGAAACATTTGTCTCTAGAAAATCTTTATAATAATGGTTTATAATAATGGGCCGGTTTATTTTAACTCTTAAATTTAATTTCAAAGTTTAATTTCAAGATCACTTTTTTTAGTAAATATTCTTGTATATTTAATTCCCATATAATATTGCTTAATATTAAAATGTAACACATACATTCCATTATATTATTAATAATTTATCGTAATGTGATGGAATTATTTTATTTAGAATAGTAGGATAGTAGGAAACGTAGAAATTAAAATATGAATTCCGTGACAAGCGTACGAAGAAAATCAATTATTAAATCAAAATAGTTCGTTGGCACTGTTGACGAAATGTTGAAAAAATTGCCTCCAGGTGAATGCATGAATCCCATATTTGAAATATTTTTCGCCATATCGTGACTACTCTTCACTGGCAGCAAGACGACAAGGGACACGATCGATGAACGCTGTTTCGCCATCTGTTCCCCCGGACCGCTTGGGAACTCGATTCAACGCTCTACACTTCGTGCATAACTTATCTGAAGGGACGTGCTAAACGTATTAGGATCGTTTTTACATTCGGCCAATGGACAAAGACTTATCGACTCGCAGGCAAACCCGATATAACCTGTCTAACGTGCTTGAATAAATACTGAAGGCGTCAATCATCGTGTCCCATTGTAGAAACGCGGATAATTCAGGATTGTTTTACCGCGGCTCGACAGAGAGTTGTCGATTACCGACACAGATTAAATACTATCGGAGGGTTGCGTTGTAAATATTACAATTTACAGAAATATCGAAGTCACAAGATCTCGAAAATACTTGAAAATACTACAGCGCAATTCGCAAGGTTTCTTTAAAATTTCACGTTTGAATTATCGAACGCGTTTCGAAAGTTATGTATTTACAGTGGTATACATATGTAGAACTTTTTATCGTGGCACTTATACATCTATAAAATATAGGACAAAAGCTATCAATGCAGGTGGGAGGAATGTAATGGGATTGAAGCAATTCGATTGAAATCAGAGCTCTTTAGTATGTTAGCTCTTCATAGAAATGTTGCTGAATCGGTAGTGATTAACGTCAACAGCGCCAGTGAATAACTGCAGTTTACAATGAAGATAGCGATATTTACAGAACACGCTGTCAATACTTATTATATGCATTATAATTTCGTCACCTAGTTAAATTAATATCGATTTTAGGGCATTGTCAGTAGTTGAAGTGCACGGTCAATTGCGGTTATTGTGTCCTGTCATAAACATAGCGCGCGCATTTTTAATTAATCTTCATCTCGGGCAAGCTGTGGAGGCATTATGCGCAACAACAACAAAGTGCAAATAATTAAATTCTCCTCAAAGTCAAGCTCATTTACACGAGATGCACTCCACAAAGATGCATCGTGATCTGCACTCTACTCTTCATATTGTTTCTAGAATAGCGACTTTTCCTCATTGTGCGGCAGACGGCAGAAAACTTCCAGCGCGACGTCGCGGAGGAGTAAACAACAACAACAACGTTGGCACCGTTTCGAATAATCTATAGAGGTAAGAAATTTCGGTGTGGAAATTTCAATAGATAATATTTCAGAGCCGATGAATTCCCAAAATTTCTTAAGAGGTATTATCTAAAAGTATCTATCACCTCAACTTTGCTCCTTAACTTTAGTTCTTTCGTTACAACGGTAGCGATACGAATAAAATTCTTATGGAACTTTCCCCGATTCTCTCCCCGTTGGTGCGTAAAATGCGATTTGTCTCTACTTTAATTACCGAAACTTGTGAAAAGTGATCACGATCGCACAGCGGTCGTAAAAATATTTTCGATTTTGCTCTTCGGCTCGCAACGTTAATCTTTTATCTCCTTTCAACTCTCATATCTCCGATCAATGTTTTTAATCATAATTAAAACAATCCCATAAAAATCCCATAAAATCCCTCCGTTAATTCCGTTCATTTATACGAAGAAATTTGAAACTCTACTTTTAAAAGGACTGAAGTATGACTCCACCACCGTACGGAACGTACGTCAAAAGCAATTAAACTACAATCGTGCCTAATGGCGAGCTAGATAACCACTTCCACACCGATCGTACCGAGCAGTGGCGCCTGCCACTATGTAGTAGGTGTGTATGATATCGTAAGATCGTGTGCCGTGAGCGCGTATGTAAAAGAACGTGGCTGTGTGTGTGTGTGTGTGTGTGAGACGCGCGACCTCGGAGGCGCGTCGTGAACTGATTTAGTTTGATCGAAACCGTAATTCCGCGAGATGAGAATAAGCGAACGCGCCGCGCATAAGCACAGGATTGAATAAATAGTCAATAACGCGAGGATCCCGAATGGGTCCATTGTGAAGACGGCGAACAGCACGGAGACACCGTTACAGTAATCGAGCGTGCAATTCCTCAGAAAGTTCTTCCCTGGTGGAAAGGCACTTGCGCGTAACTCGGTTGATGAACAAAATATTTGTACAGACAACAATGCGGCGGAAAGTAAAAATACGGAATATTCCGTTGCGACATCGTAACAAAATAGACATTAGTCGGAAAATTGATGTCTACTGATGGAACATTTTCTATTGCATTCCGATGATGTAAAACTTATGCATAATTCTAAATTTATTTTGCAAGCATTGAGAAAAAAAATTGAAATATTCAGAAGCAAATGTTAATTTGTAATACTTTCTTCGATATTTTTTCGTTAATAAAAAAATTTGATGGTGATGACGAAATGTATGTCTCTGTGAAATACATTTAATTCTTCTTACTAATTGTAAAATGTTTCATTTATTATATATGAATGAAGTATTTTTTATTTTACTCTTAAACCTTCCCCATAAATAAATTCTTAAGTATCTTCTTCTCGGTGTATTGTACGTAAAATCTCAACATTTATTATTTAAGACTTTTATGTCTTCCTTTAGTATCAGAGAAGATATGATCATTTTGACATATATTCTCATTTTATAATTAAAACTGACTCGAGACATGCAAATACTGATTAATTATTATTCGGCTAAATAATTCAACTTTACTTTTTTAAAGAACAATACGGCAGATTTTGAAGGAGATTTCTCGAACGGTAGGAGAAATGTCGGTTTCTCACAATTAATATCCTTTTTTGTTTCTCTCCGTTATCCTCCTCCGGATCGGGTTAAACCCGTTACACGTTAAGCTCCATGGAGTTAATCTTCCTTCGATGTATCGCCGTTACCGCAAACGCCTCCGCGTTTGGAGGTGGAGGCAGTGTGCAACACGGAGCAATTAAGCACCGGTATTGCAACTGTATTTTGCGTGCACCTCGGTAAAGTCAGGCGCCCTTAAGCTCCGTCTGATCGTACACGGGCTGTAAAATCGTGCGTATCCTCATGTTCGATTTTACATGTGAGTTACGTGACATACGTGTTTACAACCGATCGCGGTGCCATCAATTGCCCGAGGAATTATGTAGCGCGGAGCAATTATTATGACAAAGTGAGACGACAGAAACCACTTGTCAGAGAAAAATATAACTTTCACATCGGTTATATTACAGAAACAGAAAAGTAATCGTTGATTTATCGCGTACGAAGAAATCAATCGATTGCAAAAAATGCTTTTACACTTGCACGAGAGAACGTTAAAAGCGCGTTTTCTCTTATTTCAAATTATTATAACTAAATTAAATCGTTTGCCGTGGATTTGTGAAAGAAAAATTATATTTTCTCTTTTCGTTTTGCGCGAATAAAAATATATTTTTGATGTTATTGTCGATTATAAGTCATCCGTGAGACATGCTAGTATTCGTAACGTACGCGATATAGATAACGATGTGTGCATGGCGATCGTAAACAATCCCGTACCCGGGCTTTAAATTAAATAAATATTTAATCAAATTGTAACGCTAACGGCATGTGCGTTTTTCGCTAAATGCAGGACAAATGCAATTGCAGGCAACTGCGTCACATGTGCGAGAGACAGTGAGCGATCTATCCTATTTATCTATCTTTCTTTCGATCACTGTCAATTTTTTTGCAGGCGGTTCGCTCCGTCGCTAGCGATTTGCGAAATGAGGCAGCCAAGGTACCTTCGTGTGCCCGAAGTTCACGGGGGAGCATTGCTCAAATGTCAAATTAACCACCGCGGTTGGAAGCCATACAATTTGTGCATAATTGGAAATTCCGACATTTCCTCTTCCCATACCCTCGAATATGTCATTATAGGAATAATTAGAATAAGGCTACAACTGCAACTTTTCAGACTAATTGGTATCCACTTGACATGGATGTAAGTCCAATTATAAATATATATAAATATCATGGAACAAGAGGGATATAAAACAACGCGTTTTTGATACATCATTTTGTCAAGTATTATTATTTAGATTTTCCATGTAAAACGTATATAAAATATGTATATAAAATCGCGTTGTATTAAGAGCTTAGCGATGTAAGCGGGGTATAATTTAAAATGCGTAAAAATAATCGGTTTCTTTTCTCTTCAAGATCTGCCTTAGAAGTTTCTTTTCTTTTATTTAATGAAACATTACCGCGTTATTACGGACATTTTTTTAGGTGATTTATTTTGTCTAAAAATAAAAAAATAACAATTTTAAGTAGCGATCTTAATAAAAATTTCTTTATCTGCTTTTAAGAAGCGTTAGATGAGTGGAAATTTCTTATAAATTAACCCACTAGCAGAAGTACATCTTTTTGTAAGTTTCTGGCCAAGATCCAACTACGGGAGGAGATCAGCCATGAATGTCATTGAATAACGAAAGATACAAATGACGGTAACTTTTGCGCGACATTCTTCTCGACTAACTCCTTAGTATGTTCAAAAAGGCTATCTCCGATGTGCTAGTTTAAAATCTCATTCATTTTCGCGCTAATAGCCGTGGAGACTTCAGGCCATGCCGTAAAACGAGTTTCCGAGACTTTCTTTTATTCACGTGTTGACATGAAGCCATGGCTCTTTCAGAGCGCTGTTTCAATTAAAAGTTCGAGAGAATTTTTTTTCTATTTCTTTTTTTTTACCCTACTCATCCGCTTATGTACGATGTCATCTCGATGTTATCGTAAGTTAACGAGCACGCCTATACTTCCCGTTTTTTTCCGAGGATCAAATTCAATTCTCCCTAATTCTCAGAAAAACAGATTACCAAGTTCATCAAGTATATTCATCATTTTGTTAGATTCACTTTAAGCAGTTGCGAGAAAGCTAGCTCTATTCTCTCTCTTTCTCTCTTCCTCTTCCTGCGGAAGTAATTCCTTTTTACGAGAAATGGAAGTGTTTCTTATCGCGATTAGAAGTCCATTTATCTGGCATAATTTATATACCGTAAGGCTTGAGTGAAAAGTGAATCGTAATCGTTAGCATGATGAGAGCACACGTAATCTCGCCGGGGTAAATTTTTCGTGTTGGAAAAGAATTTCTCGTATTTCATAGCACGACCGGCTTATCTGTCCGTTCCATAGAAATTCTGAGGAAAAAGGATACGATAACGGAATTTGCCGTACTTCATCTTTACTTTCTTTTGATACGAAACATGATCTTCAGTAACAGTGACACGACAGCAGTATCATGTATCGCGTCTTTTCTCTATCGCGCACGACAAATTTCGAGAATATCGTTGAACGGAGATCAAACAGCATGCAAAATCGTTGCTTTAATAAGATACACTTTAAATTGATCCCATAAATCCCGTGGAATGAGGAATACCATACGACTTCACTGTTTCTCACAATATTTTATTTCGTATTTTCTTTTTTTTTTTCTAGCTCTATAATCTTCATAAATTCCATGGTGGCCTTACTTATCATTACTCGTACTTAGGAATAGGAAGCTACTTAGAATAGGAAATGAACGGCGACAATTTTGTTGAAAATCATCGACAAGCTAAACAAAAATAAATAAAAAACATTAAACGGGAAATGATACACGTTGGTTTCATTCAGATACAACGCGACTACCGAGATATATAATCCCGAAACCCAGAGTCGGACAAGCATAATTACATTATTACGGTTTACAATGATTTGTGTAACAATTCCCGTGGCCTCGTGTAACAATTTTCGTGGCGAGATAAAAGCGAAAAACCCTGACAACGGAAATACCGTTTGCGGTGGAAACGCACGCGATACGTCCGGCGGCAAAGCACCTCCGCAAGAAAAGTGAAAAAGAAGAGACGAGTAAAAAGAGGCGAGTCAAAGAAAGAGAGAAAGAGAAAGGAGAGAAGAAAGAGAAAGACTATCACATCGCCAGGGTCGCCGGTTAATCCAAATCTGATGTATGACAGCCCAGGCTGCCATTTGCTAGCTGTCGTCCTCGCCATCCCCAATCTTCCAGTCTTCCGTCTAATATCATCGCCGTGGAAATGACAAACGGTCGGAAGTGGAAAGATAACAAGGTAGCACTCGGAGAGGGAATGAGCCCTCGAGGCTCGCGCGTCACGTTGAATCGCGATGCTTAAAAAAACAGCAGAACCGCCAGCCTTCGATTCCAATCGTGCATCTAGCTCTCTCTTGCACCTGCCGTCAACTGGACGTGAATTAATATCTCATCATCGTAGAGCGGTATCGCGAAACTCGACAAGGTCCATTCCCAGCGATTCTTGCGACGGAAGTGTGCGAGGAGGCATTTTAGGGTTTAGAGAGTATAAAAAGACGAGAGTATAAATAACAACACACTTGTAATTCTTTCTATCCTTGCTGTCTGATTATTATAGCTTCTTGACGTGAGATTCTTGATTCAACAATATCTGGTCCCTTTTATTTTCTTTCGACGCAACGTTGATTTGTGCGGGAGAGGCATGCGGAGAGAAGAAAGAGTTCAGCGGTTGAGCGAAATAACGGTCAAGAATTACGGCAAGTCAATAATTACGTAAGTTATACGTTACTATTATTTTGAGTGGTTTTTGTTAAAATATTCCGTTCGAGTATACGTTAGGTAATTCTATTGATTTAGAAAAATTGCTATAATATATTAACAGGATTTTATAGGAGGTAGTTTTGCAAAACTACCTCTTACCTTAATGAGAAAAATGTGACTTACGTAATGTATATGACTCAACGTTTCGCTCAACGACTCAATCAAGAAGAAAAATTAAGAGAAGAAGGAGGAAAAAAAAGAGCATTTGGAAGAATGATGAATTGCGCGAGAGTGTTACGCGAGGCTGCTCTATCGTTCGTTCACGCAGCATATCAACGTCCGTGAGAGCCTGTCGATTACTCCGAATGCACGGAATTACTTACGGCATCGATAATTAGAGATCTCTTTTTACATGTTCATTGCGTTGCACGGAGAGCGCAGTCACGGCTTTCGGTGGCGCACTCGTTTCGTTAATGAGATGAATGCGCCTTTTGGAGTTAATTAGTGGAGATTACGAGAGAGAGATGATGAATCGATATCTCTCTCTCTCCGATTTCCGTTTCTGCGATTCGCTCTTTTCTGTAATAATATGATAAAAGTGTATTTCTATTCCTAAGGCAGCACTCCGTGTTCCGTCGTGTATCAAGAAGCACTAATATTTGCGGCAAAGCGTTTTGCATGTAAATCATGGCGAAGCATCGGAAGAAACGTTGGTTTATATTTATTACTTTACAGCGGATGAATTGCATGCAGTAACAAGCCTTCTCGGAAGGAGTCAGCAACGTAAGCCAATGTAAATATCTAAATTGAACGGTGATATTGCGAAAGCATGAAAGCGTCAAAGTGGATTTAAAAGTTCACTCAATGTACGATTCTTCTTGCTATTACATAAGTAAAAAGTCATTGATACTAATCTGTTTTCATTTTGCTTTTACGTTTCATGACAACTGAGTAATTTAATTTTCGAAAAATGAACTCTTCTACGTTTTAATTGGAATCTGATTTTGAAAATTAGTAACAAGTAGACTTTAATCAAAACAATAATAATGATAATGAAACCGACGATTATATTTCCATAATAATTTTTAATAATTATTATTGTGACATTAATAAAAAAAAGTTACTTGACTTGATTTATTAAATATATAGAATGAAGAAACGCTGAGATTGTTTTGTTTGACAACGCGATTACATAAAAAGAAATATTTATGCACAACGGAACACGAAGATCGATAAGATTACACCAATCAATCCTTGAAAAAAATGATCTTTGAGATACCTTCTAAGGCAGTATTTGCAGCCGAAAGAGTATCGTTTCATGACGATGGTATGTACGGTGGTAGTAACATCATTGTTAAGTCGTCTTTGTCTTACGTATGGTTTAGAAAGTTTATTTGCCTCGTCAAATACACCTTCTAAATCGGACGACTTCTGGCACGCTTCTAACCCGTTATCGATTTTTTATACTCATGCAGCAGCTGTAATATTATAATAATTGCGATATTAACATTAATTTACCAGCTTCGTGTGTGACTTGTCATTATCATGAGTTCGTATCGTTAGTTAATTTAATCGATATTAGCGCGCGGATATTTGTCGCTGCGTTTGTCTCGGCGCGTCTCAACAACAATTCTTTACATAACAAAGCACTTTTTTAATTTCGTGTCGCAACTCTACTCTACTCTACTCTAGTCTAGATACGTTCCATTCAACTAACAAAGGTAAAATACTTGAACTCATTCCGCACAAAAAAACGTGTGTGTATCATGGACTGATCACTAAGCTAAATAATGACAATCCCCGTCCGTCGAAAGGGGGAAAAAAAAAAAAATAAGAAATTGTTCAGGTCCATATGTACGTGTGGCGTTTCTGGCTTTGTACTTTGGCGAAACTGATTACCTGAGGTCGTTGCCCCTGGATCTTCTCATGCCGCGCGGCGGATGTCGCGGTGGCGGCGTGCACCTGCAGTCACAGTGCATCACACACAGCGCGACGCTGGTCGCGAGAGTCACTACGAAAGGCGCCGCGAAGAAGTGCATGATGGTAGCGACCTGTGCCTCGCGATTATAGTTCGCCATCACTATACTACCGTTCACCCGGCTGTAATGGCAGGGAAACCTCGCGCCCTCGTAACCCAACTCGCGGGTGAAGTTCACGCAGTCGACTACCGGCGGATATCCGCAGCCCTTGATGTTCACCAGCAGCACAGCCTCGACGTCCCCCGGAGAGGACACTGTTCGACAAAGAGATATTTTTACAGCAGAGATTAGCATCGGGGAGATTCGAATTTTTATGCTCGCCGGGGACGCATGCAATCCGCAACGTTGATCTACCCTCAATCGGAATGTATTTCCAATTTCTCTTCGATTTCCCAGGCGATACATTCTATTTTATAGTCAAATAGCGGTAGAGAAAGAGGTAGCGATAACCATTATATTTTCGAATGTTACGGATTCCGTCCATTATGTCTTGAATTTTACGTACAGTTTGGTGACACAAATCATGTACATGGACCATCTCGCATGTACAACAATTTCATATTTCGAAACGATCAAAATCGTATTACAATATTTCAAATTTTCTATTTTTGTGCTTTAAATCTCTCCTGCCCCTTCCTCTACAGCGTCACATCGTTCTTCAGGCATACTAAATGTCAATCAAATTTATTTAAGGTCCAATTTGCTTTACCGCCGACTATGATTTTCAGCTAAATTAACATCACAAAGGATACAAAAGAAAATAGAAAAAAAAAAAAAAAAAAAACGCTAAGGACTTTCTCGACTTAACGATCTTACCGGCAGTGACGGTGCTCAGAGTAGTGGTTGTGATGTTCGCGGTGGTGTTGTTCCTGCCGCCGGTGTCGTTCTTCATACTGGCGTTACTCCACGGTGTGTACGTGACGTATATGTGGGTGCACTTGTACACGTCACTGGTGCACCCCTCGCGACACGAGCTCCATGTGCAATTGAAGAGGCCGGCGAGGTCCTCGCGCCTCGAGGTCGTGCAGATGACCGGCTCCGGCGAGAAGTCCGCCGCTAGGGTGCTGATGGCCGGGTCGACGTAGAGCGGCACCAGGAAGAGGAGCGCCGCGCCGCCTGAGGTAGCGACGAAGGCCAGCGCTGACGTGGCGTAGAAATTAAACCGCTGACGGCAGGTACGCCGTGGCGGTCGGCGCCGCGACGCGCCGAACCCGAGCTCCAACAGCTTGCGACGACGTAGCTCCCGCTCGTGGAAGTCGTACCCGTCGCCGCTGTCCCGACGCTGGTGTCCCCGCTCGCTCTGACACTGGCTGCAGCTCGCCTCCAGCAGGAGTTCGGAGCTGCTTCCGCGCATCACCCGGGACGGCTCTCTCTCGCGAGATCGGGACGACGCTACGCGGCCAAGCTCCTCCTACGGCTTCTTCCTCTTCGGGTGATGCTGGCTGCTGCTCGATGCTCGATTCTGCGACGATTCATCGAGCGTGCTGAGTTACAGGCGGGAGCATCGCTTCGTTTTCTTTAGACGCGGTTCAGACACGGGGGTGGAGGTCCTTGATCCTCCGGGATCAACTATCGAGAGGACACGCATCGATCATCGGCTTTCTCGTGGACGACTCGTCTGGTAGGGTACCGGGGACCAAGTGAACTCGATGGCGTTTCCGTCTATCGCTAGGAAGCATTGAGCGAGACCGTTTACTAACTCGTTTGCGTCTCGAAGTGCGGCGTACGGCGGTCGTCGGATGACTTTATCATGTAGGCCAATGGGGATTGCATCGGACGATACGAGTTCCTCGATACAAAATACTAGGATATAATTTGCGTCGAAAATGTGGCTTGCGTTAAATTCTTAATGGGCAACCCGGCGTTATCGTTTCGTCGACGAGCGTTCTATCGTCGCGGGTCTCTCCCGAGATCTCGAGGAACGCCACGAAGTAAGATCTTGCAATCGATGCTGCGCGCTTCGTAAAGCTCCAAGTACGTCTCGCGATGGCCTTGGCTCGACATTACGCGAACAGGATTCGATGAATTCGATTATCGCCGCGTCTGCATCTTCAAATACTCGCTCAAGTAGGTAGTACTTGTAAATCCCGGCATCGCGTATAGATAGGCCACGTACCGCGGCTTCTCACCTCTCGCGACTCTTTCCTTTCTGACTTTTTAGCCGAGGAAAGTCCTTACCTTATCGCTATACATAATGACCTTGCACGTTTTAAGATTCCTTTGGGTTATCAAATTGAGTCGATCGATCACGACCTTTCAGCCGCTCATGTTTTGCAGGAAATCGTGCATTTCGATAATGCGCGCGCGTAACAGCCCGCGCACGTATATGAAAAATCGTCGAGAAGGCTGGTGATTCCTCACGCGTACTATTAGAAAACTCGCGTACTATTTTCGAAATCGTTTTATCTGTTGATCCCAAGTTAGGCCTGTCGTTCGTTTTCTTGTTTTTCTTATTTTTTTTTTCCTTCTTTTTTTTTTTTTGTATCAGTAAGGCGGCACGTTGTGGTATTTGAACGACGGATATCGAGTCAAAGGAATTCGATATCGCGTATGTTAAACTAATATGACAAGCAGGTCGGCGTGACGCGACTGTTTCTATCCTCTACGTACCGATTGCTCGCCAGCTTTAGGACTGATTATAATTATGCTAGAGGAAGTCACAATTGTCAACAACATTTTTCTTCGCTAATGAAGACGCGCTTCGTCCGGATGTAAGCCGCCGTTAACCATTACAAATCACCAGGTATCAACAGCAATCAACAGCGGTCGCGACATTTGATGATCCGCCACGCGCTCCAGATCGATCCACCGTGAAGAGCGAGGTATTCGCCGTGATTTAAAATCTGTACTCGAGGCTCCGCTGGTGAATCCTAATGACGCCTCGACGCGGATCTCCGATCCTGCCTTGGCTCTTGCACCGAAGGACCGAAGGATTCGCTGCAACACTTGACTTGGGTTCCGCTTAACACCAGCTCACATCCGCAACTGGTTGCCACGCATCGAATATTTGGCATCGGCACCGGTCACTCCGCGGTCTCGAAATTCCTTTCGCACACGCGACTCCCCGTTGCGTACCGACAATCGATCCGCCGCCGTCGATCCTACCTGGTAGGTATATAAGACACATACACACATACACACCGGCTGCCGCGATCGGGATCACGGTTGATCTCGTTGATCCTGCGATCTCAAGGAGGGAACCGTGTCACGACGAAGGCGCGGACCGGGACAGATGTTCGCGGAGCCTCCTCTTCCTCCTCCTCCTCCTTCTTTTCTCGCGTACGAGCACCAGCGCGTTCCTGGCGAGTGCGTCCGCCTCGCGGATCGCGGGTTAAAGCGTGACTATTCGACCACCTCGGCGAGGAGTCCTCGATAGGACAGGCCGTGGTCCGAAGCGACAGGGCGGGGTTCCAGGCGCGCATGAGCGAGGAGTACAACCCCTCACCCTCGTACCCCGTTATACCACCCCCGCGATGCATTCTCCTTGTTTACGCTCCTGCCCGTCCCGCCTTACTTCCTCCGCTTCTTCTCCACGGGATGTCCCGAGGCTACCATATGATGTTTTAGCAGCAATCGAAACTCATTGACGCACCGATGTCAATTTCTTAAATTCTGAAGCGAAATATAGCGAGAATTTCATGAGCACTGATTTCAACGTTTTTATTAAATTCTTTTACTGTATTCGCGGAAAAGTTGGCTGAGTGTATACATTATTCTATATTAATTTGAAACGCCACGAGAGATTTAGAGGCAAATTCTATTATAGTTAAATAAAATAAAATTAAAACTTCTGAATACAAATTCTAAATAATTAATTATCTACTATTTTTAATGTCTTAATAGCTATTTTAAAGAGAAAAGGAAATAAAGTGAAATAAAGGAATATAATTAAATTTAAATTAAAGAATGTTAATTTTAAATTAAAGATTTAGAATATTAAAAAGTATTTCAAATTAAAAGAGCGAATAAAGATTTCATTTAAATTACTTAAATTATATCCGCAATGAATGAGGTTATTTCCAATTCTGTTTGTAATTAAAAATATCGACATTTCAATGATTATTTTGAGAAAAAAGCTTTTTTTAAAATGAAACGGGAAGTCTTCAAAATATTACCTGATAGATCTGGGACACTATATATATATATGTCGCAACCAACTTCAACACGCGTTCTGTCCTTTCACTCTCTGGCTCTCCTATTATCATCTTTTAATTACGTCTCATAATGAAGCCAATTTTTTTATTCGAAGTCTTAGCTTTTTCGCATCAGCGTGTGGATAAAAAATGTTCTAAGACTCTTTAAAAATCGTTTAACGAACAGAAGTTCAATACGGTTTACAATTGATTTTGCAAAAATTAAATCTTGATCCGCGAAAATTAATTTAATAATAACGCTTAACATTTCTAATTTATTAAATAAATAGAAATGACTTAACATTGTAGAATTCGTTTTTGTAAAATTTTAGAAATACTACGGATTACATAAAATATTCAGCGCTATAATCCAAAATTAAGATAAGAAAATATTATTATAGCATTTTATTGTTGGTATTATCGATCTCGTCTGTCTCCACTGTTATTTACTGGCCTCCCGAAAGTACATCCTATGTACCAGTCTACTTTAGCTGTAAAGTAGATTTTACTGCGCTCTGTATGATGTTATATACGGATAATTTCTAAGATCATGGCGGACATGTCTGGGACGCGATCTACTTCTCTCTAGAGAGTCGTCCCGATTGTTACGTGTGTCACGGCAAAATTACACGATCCTCGCAAAAGCGTATCGAGCTTAACGACCGACTGCCGACCGCAGCGTCATTACCGATTGTTCTAGATCACCAGCTACGACCCTAATTCGCCATTTGAGTCGCGATACGAATGCCCGATACGTAGACAACCGCTCGGGAATTTATTATAACGCTAAATCCCCACGTGCTTTTCTATCCAGATTGCGATCGCGCTTCCGTTCACGATCCAAGTCAAACTGCCGAGCTTCTTGATTTAGGCGACAGGCCGGAAACATTAGGTCACACCTACCGTCGACTGATAGCTTCAAGAACTACCTGTCAACATACTTATCAAAAGTTCACACGTTGAACTTCATATGACATTCTACGTTGATCGATTGATGTATGTTCCTAAAGTGATTCACAGTAAATTAGTTTCAAGTTTCTTAACTTCTCAAAATTAAATTGAGTTTTATGTATGTCTCCTGCAGTCTCAAAATTGAATTAACTTTTATGTATGTCTTCTGTAGTACAAGTATCATGTAATTTCTTATTTTTTATATTAACATAGAAATTACTTCTATGGTTAAAGATGTATATATCAAAAAACGTTAAAAGTAAAAAAGATTTTATAGACATTCTACTATTTTCTTTTAAATATTTTTGTGAAAAATGAGTTTAATTCTTTGGACGTTTTAAAAATTATTTAATTTTTTAATTTGCACTTATTTTTATAAATAAAAATCGCGTATTACAATACTAATACTTAAACTAAGTAGTATATTTATAATACATATTTTGTTTAAAAATTATTTATTTGATACACGTAATTGATTATTTTTATAATTTATATATGTTAAGTTATATCTGATATTTATAATAACTAAAATTCTTCTAAGTTATTAGCTTTTTGTTTTTTACAGTCAATTTAAAAAAATACTTATAACAAAAAAAAACTTTTATCATTGAAGAGAAAATATCAAGTATAAAATGACTGTTTCAATTATGAATAGATGGATGTACTAATTACAAAAAAAGATTATAAAAAAAAGATTTGGATAAATTTATAGACAATTTATTATATTCTTAATATCTTTGTAATTATTATAAAATAAAATTACTTTGCTAAACATTAATATTTAAGAAAAAAAGAGAGAAGTAACTTTATTTTTTAATAATTTCCTGAAATTATAAAAAGTTTTTAATTAATTGTATTAAATATACTATTATATAAGATACTCGTATAAGATAAAGCAATGTAAGTTTGAATTTATTAATATTATTTGAATATTATTAATATATATATAATTTAATATTAAACGAATGAAAATAAAAAAATATGTACTGATCTGAAATTGGAATATATACATAAATGTATTTAAAAAAAACTTCTTCGCAATTTACAATCAATTTAAATTTATAATTATAAATTTAATTATCTTTCTTTGAAAGATGATATTACTGCTTATACATTAATATTTCATACATTAGTATTAAATAACATTTTTTAACGTTCAATTAATAAATAAATAAATGTTTTAATATAAAAAGATTTTAATCTTAAATACATGACCATAATTGGGATTGTCATCTTAAATATTTTCTTTAATATTCTAAATTGTAAAAATATCAGAAATATATTTTTTCAAAATTCGATAACTCTTCGCTAATATTATACAGTTAATACAGTTTTAAATGTTTTTTCAAGTAAATAATTATAAACACATTTTTATAACAGCTCATAATATTACAATTACGTTTTAAATATTAAATAATGATAATTTAATATCGAATTAAACAAATGTCTCATTTAATAAAATAAATGTCATAAAATTATCTCTTTTTAAAAGACTTATACATATTTATTTATTTATTACATATTCTTTCTACGTGAGCATCACGTGACCATGGAGAAATCTGAATAGAAAAAGAAAAAGTCCCCGCATAAAATCTCTAGCAAGCAATATTTTCTATCGTAGAGATTGGCAAATCTGAAAGTCGATCGTTCTACCAATCACCGCACGCTATTCCCGGCGTCTAACCAATCCCTTCGTTGCATCTTCCACAATGCATCGCATTAGGATCGGCGAAGAAGAAGCTGCCATATTTGAACTGCCACTCCCTTTGCTAGTCTCGACGTGGCGCTGTAACTTTCCTCCAACCAATCATCGCGCGCTATTTCCCGCGTTTAACCAATCCTTTCGTTGCATCTCCCACAATGCACCGCGTTGGCACCGACAGAGGAGATACTGCCATATTTAACAACCACGGCTCCTCTCGCCAGTCTCTCTTCGTTGTCGGACGTCGTAGTGTACGCTCGCTTCCGGATACATAGGAACGTCGGTCGTGGAAACGTTTGAGCTTTATTTGCGGCGGCACTCGGAGCAGCAATGGCTGGGACGGAGACTCCAAACGTGAAGTCGGAGACGTCGAGTGCACCAGTCGAGAATAGCAATGACAATATGCGTGAACGAAACCCGCCCGGCGTTGGCGGCAGCGGCGGAGGCGGTGGCGGCGGTGGCGGAGGCGGTGGAGGAGGCGGCGGCGGTGGCGGCCGCGGACCTCGCGGTCGAAAAGGCGGCACACGATTCTCAGGAGGCCGCGGAGGCGTCGGGGGCGGTGGCGGCGGCAGAAATAATGAAGCGGTAATTTTTCTTTTTGATCTTGCAGAATATCTGTCGACCTGAGAGAATTGCGTTATCTGCCTATCTTCGGGTCGACTTCCGCCGCGTCGTATTGGCGCCATTACGTTGTCGGCGAGGTGAAACGTGTCTCATTTCGAACTGGCTGCGCGTCCATCCGATCTCTCGATCTATATTCGATCATGATCCGCGAAGCTACGCTATTTTCGACGTGGCCGCACGCGATCGTGCGAATAAGACCTCGTGTTTCTTACGTGATGGAATCACGCGCAAAGATGTGCGTTTCTAATTCTTGATTTAGTGAAAATTATTTTGTTTTCGATGAAAAAAACGTGACTATCGGAATTGGAGTTATCATGAATTCATGATCGATGTACGTTTACACACTTGCGACATTGCATTATTGAATATAAAAATATTAAGCAGTTTGATGAATATAAATCATTGATCTACGCCGGTCAAGTAAATGCAAAATGGCGCTCTTGCATCTAAAATGGCAGCGTACATCCTATATTCTCGCGTTGCACGTGCCTCATGATCGAATTATGACCGGTGAATGATTTTACTATTATATGAATATAATCATAAAAATATTGTTCAGAGAATAATAAAACAGATTTTGCTAATCAAAGAAAATATGTACATATATTTTTTTATTAAAGTTAAATAATTAAGTGTGTAAATGATAAAAAAAGAATTGAATCTATTTGATAGTAAAAATATAATATATTATAGTATAGTATATTATAGATTTGTTCTAAAAAGAAAAGAATAAAATTAATAAAGCCAAAATAAGTAGAAAAGATAAATTAATGATAAATATTTATTTATCTTTAAAAGTAGTTATTAAATTTATAATTATGAAGTTTTGGATGTATAATGATTAAATAAATAATGATATATGATACTCATTAAAAAAAATTAAAAGAAAAGCTTATTTAAAAATATGTATCTAATACACACATACACATTTATATATATAATATATAATATTATATATAATATTATATATATAATATACACATTTTATATATATAATATTTGATGTATAATTTTATTTATTATTATTATTAAGTTTACTTAGAAAATTAATTACTTTGATCTATTTTTTAAAATAATTTGCATAATACTATCTATTTTATCTATTTAAAAAAAGATTTTGGCATGTTTAGCAGTGATAAAAATCACATGCACGTGGCATAATTTTAAATTCATGAATACTGAAATGTTTGTTACAAATGAAGAATCAATCCCAGATATGTTGGCGAATAGAAAATATGCAAATAAGAAATATTGATTACATTATAATATTAAATTTATTTTGAGTTATAATAAATTAAATATATAAAATTATAAAGAAAGGAAGATATATTTAATAGATATATTTTTATGTATTTTATAATTTCAGAAATATTAAATTTGTTTATAGATGAAAATGAATGATTCCATGGATGGAGGAATGGATAATCCTATACCTGAAGGTATGGGTAGCGGAATCGGTGGTGGAATCGGTGGCGGAATGGGTGGCGGAATGGGTAGCAGCATGGGTGGCGGCATGGGTGGCGGCATGGGTGGCGGCATGGGTGGCGGCATGGGTGGCGGCATGGGTGGTGGCATGGGCATGGGTCGCGGAGGTGCAATGCGAGGAGCACGAGGAGGTGGTCGAGGTGGTGGCGATAGAAATATGGCCACTAGATCACAAGATGTGAGTTTGTTTTATATGTTTTGTATAATTGTTACTTTTTGCTATGATAATTACTCTATTTATATTGCTTTTAGGATCGATTGATGGAACGTGTCATGGCTATCAGTGGACCAACTCATGAGCTTCCACCACAAGATACGACAGAAAAGAAGTTTAGTGGCCGAAATCGTTTGTATGTCGGAAATTTGACGAATGATGTGACTGAGGAAGAGATACAGACTTTGTTTCAAAAGTATGGGGAAATATCTGAATTGTTTGTAAACAAAGAGAAAAGTTTTGCTTTTCTCAGAATGGTAATTATACAAATTATACAAAATTATTTAATATTTAAATAATACATAAATTTTTCTCGTGATAATATGAAAATGATTATAATAATTACCGTTTGATATCAAATGATGAGAATTTCTGGCTGTATAATTTTAAAATGATGGCATTGTCTTTATTAAAGAATTTTGCATTTTGCATTAGCATGTTAGAGAATGATTATTCTTTTATTTTAGGATTATAAAGCAAATGCCGATACAGCTAAACGCGAATTAGATGGTTCGATGCGTAAAGGTCGTGCTTTGAAGGTACGCTTTGCCCCTCATTCATCTACAATCAAGGTAAAGAACCTCACAGCATGGACTTCCAATGAACTTCTCGAAAGAGCTTTTAGCGTATTCGGCGAAATTGAGCGTGCAATCGTTAAGGTTGATGACAGAGGTAAAACTACTGGCGAGGGAATTGTCGAATTTTGTCGGAAACCATCTGCTCAATTAGCTCTAAGGAAATGCACAGAGGGTTGTTATTTTATCACAGCGTAAGTTATTAAATTTTTTAACAAACTTTTTGAAAATTCCCCGACGCCACGCTTGTTTGATGTATCTTAATCTGCAAGTGCCTAATAATACAATTCTAGGGGTATAAAAAAATTAGTTTCATATAGGAAACATGGTTGATTACTTCTATTAATCGCTGTGTGCTGACAAATGAAACACAAGTTTATGTGAAATAAAAGAAATATAAGAAATTTACAAAATAGAAATATACAAAAAATGAAAGTATACTTAAAAATTGTAAAAATTGTTTTAGTTCTCTTCGACCAGTAGTTGTGGAGCCATTTGAGCAACAAGATGATGTAGATGGTTATCCTGATAAAAATTTGCCACGTAAGAATCCGGAATTCTTTAAAGCACGTGAGATTGGACCGCGTTTTGCGCAATTAGGCAGTTTTGAGCACGAGTATGGTACAAGATGGAAGCAATTACACGAATTATACAAGCAGAAGGAAGAAGCACTTAAACGTGAAATGGCAATGGAGGAAGAAAAACTGGAAGCCCAAATGGAATTCGCCAGATATGAACATGAGACAGAACTTCTGAGAGAACGTATGTAATTTTAATATTAATGTGTAAAATACTGTGTCCTTTTTCTTATGTGATATAAATTATCATTTTTATTACAGAATTGCGTATGCGCGAGGCGGACCGTGAAAGACAGAAGAGAGAATGGGAAATGAAGGAGCGACAAGCGGAGGAGCAGAGGACTCGCGAAGAAGAATTAAGACGACGTCAACAAGAAGAGATGGCAATACGTATCAGAAGACAGGAAGAAGAATTGCATAGACGTCAACAGGAAAATAATTTATTTATGCAGGTTCGTTGAATAATAAAATATTTAATAAAACATTTTAATTAAATTGCACTTTTCTATAAAATTATATATTTTATATATTTTGATTATTGCGTACTTATCTTTCTTTTTTTTTTATTTATTTTTTTTTTTTTTTTAATTTCAGGAACAAGCAATCCGTAGTGGTGGTGGCAAAAGTTATGATTCTGTCAGTAATAATGATCGTGATGGATACGGGCAACCTGATGGTAAGCGTTTTTTTTTTTTATTTTATTTTTATTTTAGAACAAAAAATTAATTATGATAATCAACTTATATAGATGCATATAGATATTAGAGAGAATTATACAAGCTATATAAGCTCTAAACTTATTGATAGAACTGAGACTAGAATTTATGACTTGTCTTTTCAGTCATAGTTTTATCTTTCGTATTTTAACAATATATTTTTTTTATTTCTTACAGGTGGAAGCGGCATGCCAGTGGTAACGTATCCCTTTTATTTACTCTTTTCTTTAACTTATATTTACAGCCTTAAGTTTTTTCTCGCAACTTTGACTTTCCTTTTTATGAACACATTCTCTTTTTTTTTCTTCTTGGGCGGTACAATTTTGAAACATTCTTATGCGTTTCGCGCAAACCTTATTCATTATAATGAGCAAAATGTGTCGTGCATGACGAAAGCAATTATTTATGACGGTGTATATAACACCATAAAGTTAAATTAGGAGGGTTTAATAAACCCTGATATATTCCCAAGTGAGCATGCTCTTTAATATTAACGCAGAGTTCTAATGTCTGCAAAATCAACAATTAATATTATCTTATTTTTAATTGAATTTATTCATGAAAATGTTCATAAAAATTTGTTTTGGATATTTGTAACATATGGAGGAATCAATTATGCGCACAATAAGACAATGCAATAATTTAGACAATGCAAGATACTTCAATACTGCTGGAGTGTCTGTATTAACACTGACTTTAGTTACAAGTTTCTCCATTAACTAATGTTGCCATATGCAAAGATCTGTAAAGCGATTATATAGCTGTTTCTGCTACTTAACTCATGAACATATTTCTATTGACGAGATATACGTTTTTGTTTTGCATCTAGTTCTGATGCGCAGGTATTCGAATCTATATGAACTTTTTATTTTTTTTATAATGCGAAGTCTTCCATCGAAAGTGCTGATGCCAATGACTTTGTACTGAAAGTTTTGCTCAAAACTTCCAACTTTGTTGTATATGTACCAACTAGCATGCAAATTGCGCATATTTAAATTTTATTGCAGCGTTAAAGCAGATTAATAAAAAATGACTTTCATAACAAGCATTCTACTACTCTACTGCAAAGATCGCAGCTAGAAATTAGCAACCGTAATAATATCGTTCATCGACTTCAACAAACTTACGAATAAATTTTATTTAATAAGTTTTGCTACATTATTTTAAATGTTTTTTATATATACAAAAATATATATAAAGCATTTAAAATGATACATACATTAATTATTAATATGTAGGACATTAGACAAAAAATCCCATCGCAATGTGATATTCTTGATTTTTCGAAATTAATTCGTATATAATCGTGCCACACTTGGCTTCCGATTGTAATATATACCTCTAAACTCTTTCTGCCTTCGAAAGCGATTATTTAGATCTACGATATAAGTGCCATATTGGTCTCTCCATATGATTGCAGACAGGAGACTCTGTGGTCTATTATTCTGTTGTAGTCTTAAGATTAATTTCATTTACTATGGAACATTAATACTTTCATAATTTGATATCACGGCTTTTATGCCTTCTGTGATAAAATATAAAAGTGAATATGAAAAATACATATAGTACGGTTCCATAGTAATTTTATTGACCAAGAAATGCCCAACTAGAGACTTTTCTTCAAAATAACTATATTAAGTTATTATAAAAATATCTCCAAGAAGATTTTCTCTGTATACTTGTACTTTCGCAGAATCTTCAACAAGTTGAATTTGAATCTTGTTTATTCATTTTAAACTTCGTTATTCTGAATACTTGGAAGCATGCTGTTCGCGGAATGCTAATGCTCCTGCATATCTTGATATATGCTCTATGATATATGCACTATAGAAATATTTTATGTACTGATTTGCATTATGATACATTTTTGAAATTCTACAAGCACGAAAATAGAGCTTGCTTAGAGACTTTGATCACGCCTCTTTGCTGCTTGCGTTTTGTGCTCGGAGCTTCAAAATTGTATGGAGACTTGTCAGTATTTTATGTTTAAGCAATGGAAATTTATTCTCAGCGTCTTCTCTAATGCGAAACTGACTTTCCACATGATTAAATGGATTAACCATTTTTATTCGGAAACATTTATTCTATGTGCTTTAATAAGTTCTTATTACTATAATCATTAGCGAGATAAACTTATTCGTAAATTTTACTCAATAATACGATTAGTAATTATCGTATAATACGATTAGTAATTATCTAATACTATTGGGCTGGGAAATTTTTATAAAAATTCTATTTAGGTCAACACATAGAATATATAGGCGTACAAACATGATGTTTGTACTATGTTATGTTTACAAACAATGGAAATGTCGACGATTTCTGTTTATGCGACTCTCAGAATGAAATGGATCTCTCATTTCTTACTCCAGTATTATAGGATCTAATATATATATTAGTTATATTATTATTAAAATTGCAATCCTTATATAAATTTATCAATCTACCTTAATCATGCTTCAACTCTAATTTGAAATTTAATTTGACGATACAGAATTTGAAACTTCATAATTATATTTGATATACTTCCCGAATGTAATTCCCGATCTTCAATTTTTGAGTTGAAGTTCTGATTAAGAGAAACAATATATGCTTGAGATGAAGTTTCGCGTAATAAACAGCCACACTGATGTTTGTCTACTCGCGTATAATGAAAATATTGTCTGCGTTGGGCATTCTCTTGGTCTAATAATTAATTAATGTCACAGAACGTATCCGACGAAAGAACTATATATTAGTAACAGCTGTATTTAGTGCAGCTTACTACTGTTGATGACACACAAACAGCAATCTAACATTATATTTTCCCCTTTCTTTTCTATGTGATTTGACGAAAATTGACGATGACCTCTGCTGCTGTCAAACATGGATGGTCGCCCTGAATCGTGTACGGAATGTACTTATGGTACATCCGCGCATTTACACGCACACGCGTTCGTGCGTTCCTCTGATGTGAACGACATTCTCATCAATGATTAACAACAAACTCTCGGCTTTCCTATAAAATTCGCATTCTCTACGCGTTTTTATAGGATCCGAAGTCATTTATGGACGCGTACAATATGGATCGCGGTAATCGAGGGGGTTATAACGATGACCGCGGACAAATAATGGATTTAATGGATATGAGGGTTGACATGGGTAATATGGGTGGTGGACGTGGAGGTAGTGGTGGTAGTGGACGTTGGCAAGGAAATGATCGGAATCGTCCGGATGATTATCCCACCAAACGCCGACGATATTAGATATACGCAGTACAAAATTTTACGCTGATTTCTTAACACGCTACATTGTCGTACTATGTCCTTCGTTCATTCCTCTCTTTTGTATTATTTATCTATCTTGATAATCAACGAGGAAATGCGGAAGGAGTATTGAGAAAATTCAATATGATCACGATTAGACATCGATGGTATTATACTGATTTGAAAAATTGACTTGTGAATGAACGGTGCATGAGAATTTGGATTTAGATATTGATGTTTTGATACTTTGACAGATTCTGTGTCCTCCAGATGATATTTCTTCTTTTGAACGTGTATTCTGATTAAATATCAACAATATTAATATTATTAAAAAAAGTAACGTCATCAGTTTTAGAAATCTGCTTTAAATTGCTGTTTCTACATTGAGATTTATGCAAAAACATTAGCAATGAAAAGTAACATTTAATGTATACTTTATTATTGGACACAATTTATTCCGCAGTTTCAACTTAAATTATCACATAAAATTTATCATTAATTCGAAGCTTACTTCATAATTAATGAATGTCTCTTACATTTATGATAGACATGAATGAGATGTGATTAATATGTTCATAAATATTAGATAAAAAATCATCAATAATATGAATTTTTGTATATTTATATCACAAATGTCAGATGCATATGTTTACTACGAAGTAAGATTCGACGTTACAATTTATTTAAAAATCTTGGAAAAAATGTAAATAAGATAACAACATAACTTCCTAACTTTTTGTTCAATAGTATGTTATTTTTGTTCCGAATTACTATTACTTTATTAAATCGTTCATTTTAAATTTGTATTGTATCCTTTCATTATTCTTTCGATAAAAATCATATTATTTTATTTTTATTATTAAATAATATATAATTTAATTTTTTTTTTATAACTAGAATGCACTTTTCTCACTTATTATTTTGTACTCTTTACCTGAATTATGAAAATAATATCATTGTATAAGCGACGACGCATAGACGTCATGACTGGAATTTACTTTTTCAATTAATGTTTGACGCTTGTGATTTATCTTAAAAAGTTAGTATTATGTTATCGTATTAGGTGTCGAGTGTGATGATTGCATCATGAAAATTTATCAGTTTCTTAAATATTCAATAATTATCGTAGTATATAAGATATTATACATACATATATATATATATATATATATACGCAGTACTACCTGCATATATTAATATTCAATACTTTGTGAAGAATCTTAATCTACAAAAGTATGATTAAAAAAATAAAGGTATATAATACCAACTTATATATCTTGATTTCTAATAGATATTAATATTACTTTGCCTTCTATGAATTACATATATAACTGATCTTATGTGATTTACAGATTACAATTTTTATTACCTACATAAAATATTACATAAAATATTTGATGATATATTAATTTT
Organism: Pogonomyrmex barbatus; assembly: GCF_055798465.1. Lineage (NCBI taxonomy): Eukaryota > Metazoa > Arthropoda > Insecta > Hymenoptera > Formicidae > Pogonomyrmex > Pogonomyrmex barbatus. The sequence continues at coordinate 2,229,452 of NW_028297112.1, read as the reverse complement.
GCTTTCAGTTCAACGATTTTCTATATCTTCTACATAGGAAAGATTCAACCCTTTAAAATTTTTAGACAAAAATTGTCTTGAAAATTTCTAGCAAGCATCTTTTGATATTTCATGATTTTTATTCTTCTTTGAAAACTTCTATGATGATTATATTTTATATACAATTATTAGTAAATTTATGATAATTTTATGTTAATAAGATAAAACATGAAAATATTTAAAAATGTAAGCATTCTATAGAAACTATTAAATATTTTTTATTTAAAATTTCTTCAACAAAACTTCTTTAATAGGTAATATATCTAAATTGAGCTTATATGATCAAAAATGATCTTCTAATGAAAATCTGAATTTGTGTTTACTTTATTGTTACTATATACTATATTAGAAGTTTTTAGTTTTTATATAATGGGTATGAAGAGAAAACTTGTTCTTTAATAAGATGAATTATAATATTACCTTGTCCATATATTATAATAATATTCATAATTATATTATATTGTCCAATTAATATTTTATATTATAGTAATTGTTCTTTTTATTATTTGACAATTTGGCAATTTTATCTATTATTACTTTGATTCTTTAAGAATCATGAATAATAAGAAAAAAAGTATTTTCATCTTCAAGAATCTTCCACGTTCCAGTGCTTAATAATATTCATTTAGAACTGAATATAATTAATCAAGAGTCTTTTAACGGAGAGGAGACTACAATCACAAGATAGACTTACTTACTCGAAACTGCTAATCAATGAACTACCTGTTAATGAGGTGAGTAGATTTTGTAAAACTTATGCATAATCTTACTTTAATCTTCGGGTGGGACGTTAAACATTAGCAAAAATTACAAAGTGATCATTTAATAATTATTCAATAAGAGTATTATTAAGTTATTGTTATTTCCATTATGATTGTTTTTTTTTAGAATATTATATTATCCATCATATAATATTACATCAGAGAATAAAAGAAGCAGATGGAGAATTACTTTGTAATGTTTGCTGACAGGCATTGCTATTGATTGGAATTTACAATATATATACAATTCATTCAATGTGCAACTAATATGGATAAATGGGTGATTTTATATTTTATAAATATTTTTATCTCCAACTCTTACTTAAGGAAAAACATTAAATCTTATTCTAAATAATTATACGAATTAAACACTAATCAGCCTAGACAGTACTTCTTTTCACCTATGACAACCACGCTGTCTGAACATACCTAAATAAAATGGTTGTCTTGGTCTAGCTATTAAAATCTAGGCTGTGATAAAAAATTAAGTAACAAATTCGTACTTTGTGCCACTTTATGTGGCAAGGAATACTCGTGAATCTTACAATTCTGTCACGATTCTGACAATTTTATTATAGCGATGATTGAAAACCAATTTCGTGGAAAATGAATATTGATCCCATGGGAGGGATGTTTTTAGTACGCAAAAATATATTTTGAACAGAAAACTAAATAGGAAACGCAAATGTTTGTAATAATTCCTGAGATACGATGTTGCATTAAAAAATATTATAATGATGACGAAATATATGTAAAGATCTGAGAAGGTTTAGATTTTTTGAAGAAATCTGTGTGATTTAATGCACTATAATCTTTTCAGAATTATATCTTTAACACAAACATAATACTTAATTGCGACCTATTTGTATTTTCCCACATTGTTAAAAGTTATTATTAAAAATACAAAAATTAAAAGTACAAATTTTTGTACTTTTTTGAAGTTTTTACATATTTTTATAACTATTACTATTATGCGACAGGGTATTAAAATATACTAATAATTCGTTCCAGAATCTCACTCAAAAATTTTGTAGTAAAATTTATAATTATTTCGAAATATAAATTAGGAATTACCTATCATATTCGATTTTAATTATAATAAATATTTAAAATTATTTTTATTTTTGATAATGCAATATTTTTAATAATTGCATAATATATTTATAAATGTTCGTGTAATTTTAATTTAATATATTTTAACACATACATATTTTATAAATTATCTATATACAATTATTAAATATCTTATCTTAAGTATTTATGACTTTCTAAATCGATATATGAGACTTTGGGAATAGGTATATCTATAATTTTATAATTTATTTATAACATAGGTTAATAAATATATAATATTAATAAGTACATAACACATAAAAAATACTTTTTAATCACACCGTTTTGTATGATGCAAAATTAAATACTTTAAAGTTAATATACTTTACAATGCAATATTGAATTTTTAATAAAAAACAATTTAACTAAAATTAACTAAAATATTTATTAAACAATGCATATTATATATTTTAGAAACTGAAATTTATTTTACGCGAATATCAAATTTTTTTGGAACTGGAGTCACTAGAGGACAATGTTTTTAATAAACATGTATTGATAACATGTTGTATGTTTTCAGATTAGTGCATCAACAGGTTGAGCAGAAACGGAAATCTGAAATATATAGGTACATTTTTTAATATTTGATAAAGATAATTTTTATATTTAATTATAATTTTTATTTTTAGTTATAATTTCAAATATGTTAATTAGAACTAAATATATGCTTTGTTCTGTATAGATCTTTTTGAAGTTTTGAAATTTTGATTTAATTTTTACGTTTTCATATTATTGATAAATCTTTTTTCTTTGTAAGATGCATACAGTGATGTAAAATTTATTCATTTTGAAGCTTTGTGATAGGAAAATAGTCCCAACGTACTGATCACAATTAAAAATTTCTTATTATTGATAAATACTCTTTTTTGCATTTTACAACATAAATTTTTTATTTTCTTTATAGTCTGATGTCTTGAAACGATGCTCACGCTTGAGGTTGTTACATGAAGTAACTTTACTATATCTGAGGTTTGTATAATTTAGAATTTCTCTGTACTTTCTCTGCACTTTATTCTTATCCATTTTTATTAATTTGATTGTGATGATAACTTGTATAAATGATTCTAAATGATTCTATTTGATCCTAACGTGTACTGATTAGCTAATCAAAATCTGATTTATACGACATAGTAATATCATATGCATATGTTATTAATTTTATTCTTGTTCTGTATTAAAGGAAAATCCTTGATCGAGAAGTAACACAAATTGCTCCGATATACGGAAATAGTTATGCTTTAAAGGTGAGATACTAGAAATATTAATACAAAAATTTGCATGCGTACTCTTAAATAATATAATTATATATGAAGAAATATAAATATATCGACATTAATGTAAAATATTATTGGCTTGCAATGATGATATACTTTCGGGTCTGAAACCTGATGTTAAAGATCTAATTCCAACGTGTACATTTTTTTTGACTGAAGCAAGCCTTGAACAATATTTTATACAATTAGTTAATTAATTGTCTATACTTGTTTTTCATAAACATATTTTGTATAGGGATTACAAGGCGCGTTCTCCCAAGAGTAATTCAGCGAATTAGTGGAATGGTAAAAAGAATACTCATTACATTTATTAATTAATCTATATTTACTATCTGAACTTTTCATTTTTTGTAGAAAAGATTAGGCAATAAAAATTACTAGTTAGACTTCTGTTTTGTGTGTTAATAATATAATTAATTTTTTACTAAAAAATTTAACGTTGCACTCAAAATAATTATAAGTTATGCAAAAGTTTTATACTGAAAATATAGTGATGAATAACTGGCTAGAGTCCTGAATAAAAGATGAGAAAGCACTCGTTCACATGCTGATTTGCACAGCATCTTAATTTTTAGCATAAAATTCATTTACGAAAATAATCAATTTTTATTTGTTACAGCATTCTGTGCAGTATGGTTCAACAATCAAAATTTAATATTCAAATATAATGACTTTATATCTGAATAAATATATAATTTTATTAATATCACTAATGTGTTGATCGATTTATTTTATTCAATCATCTTGGGTATTTTCTAACTCATAATGATGCATTATTATTTACTGGATATAAATTAGAATCAGCAAGAGCGAGGATATCAGGATAAATGGATATTGATATTTGAAGACGTTTTAGAAAAATATATAATAATATATATACATATCGTGAAAAAAGCTTTGACAAAACATTTTATTGTTAACCGCAGAAAAAGCCATATACACTTTCACACGAAATCGATCATAGTTCGATAATAATATTGAAAAATTTATAATTGAAATGTACATAAATATAAAGACGACGATGATGTTGCACGTTCCTCTCGTGTGTGCCAGAACTGTAGAAAAATTATCTCGAATATTTTTCGCAACACGTTAAACAACTTATTATTCAGTGATGACACGGGCGTATGTATGTAGAGTTCTTTTTCCTCATTTAATAAAATGACGATGCTAATTGCGTTCTGAGGTGCGCTTTTATAAATTCAGAGTTTTGACTTCATGTATGAGATGCGATATATTTAAAATCGAATACACGGCCGGAGCAGGTGGAAGGAACGATTTTTGGTGTTTGCGCTTCTATAAATCTACCTAATCCTATATACTTTTAGCCGCGACGGTCAAGTGCCATATAATATATTTATATATATATATATATATATATATTATACATATATATTATACATATATATTATATATATATATATATATATATATATTTTTTTTTTATTGGTACTATCCGAACGCAGCACGCACCTTTGTTTTTATATCGCAAGTTAGTACTGATTAACAATAGCGATTTAAATTTTCACATGTTACGTGCTCTATCGTATAAGTCTCTATTTGTTGTAATTTACATAATATATATTTCTTCTTCCTCTAGAATTCCTTTGCGGTAACTTTAAATTTTTTTATGCGATATTTTATTTCTCTCTTACTAACGTATTGCTCAAACAACTCGAGAAACCTGCGCTCAACTTGTACCAATAAAATCCGATCCGTCCTTCGGTTATTTCTTTTCATCGTTCAACATTATCGATATTATCTCAATTATATTTTTATCTGTTAATACTTATTAAATATTCTTTTAATTATTGTAGATCACAGACAACTTGTTCTTAATCCATAAAAACAATTCAATTATCTTTTTTTCCCCATAGAATTACCGATGTGTGTAGAATGTGCTTTTCGTCGTGGTATGTCGGTGTGTATGTGTGTGGATGTGTTGCTTGGTGTATGATCGCAGAAATAGCACAAATTCCGAAAACGTGAACCGATGTCGAGCGATAATTACATATGGTCTTTTTTCACATCTCGCCCAGTTTAATGCCGCATGGAATACCGATCATTTCGAAGGATGGAGGCACCAGGTTGCAAATCAAATAATTACATTTTGAATTGCGTCGAAATATCGAGACAAATATTAAAATTAAATTGCTTGCAGGCATCTCGAAGTATTATTCGGATACTCTTAGGATCGGTTTGTTTCCATGCGGCATGCGGTTTGGTTGATGTGATCTCAGGCGACATTAACACTAAAATCGTAACGTAGCGTACGGCTAATCACGTTCACGGCCGACACTGAGACGATAAGACGAGCCGTTCTTTTTTTTTTTTTAAGCCTGAGAAGTAGCACGAAGCTCGATTACGATTGATATTATCGAGATTACAATTTATTTAAAATCATTGGGTTGCAAAGCACGTTTCACCCTTGGAGGGATGCTCATTAAAATTATATGCAGAACAGCTCAATCTTGTAAAAATATGTCAGAATATACGAATGGTACACGTTGAAAAAAATATTTAGAGACAACAGGTCTGTTCTTTTTAATTATGCTTTCAGTACTTGTTTTCCTTGCTTTCTTTCCTAAGAAACGGCGCATAATTTACGACGTTTGAACACAGAAAGCGCATCTAAAAACAACAGGTCATCTCGGATCTTGAAAAAAAAAAAAAAAAAAACAGTCTCCTTGCATTGTACCGAATATTTCTTCGCCTTGTGCACTCGTATCGATTTAAATGCATATATGTAGTAGCAAGAAGGTACCGCTACGTTTCTTCGTGCATGTCGGTCAGGTACCTGAAAACGTTAGAATTTGTGCGTGTGGAGATCATAATACATGGACGAGGCCGCAACGGAGTGCGTGGGTGGACACTTGCGAATCGCGCGGTTTTTTTTTTTTCTTTTTACTTGCAAAAGCGTGTCGCTAGTTAAAGTGGAACGGATGTGATGTCGTCGGTGTGTCTGATAAAAGTGTCTAACGTGATGCACGCGAGTGGACGCATCATGATCACACAGCAAGCGAATTACCTGATAATACTCGTAACGTTTAATGGCATTTAGCTCATAGTTTACTGATTAAATTCTTTAGTCCATAGATAACTCGTGACTTTAATATACAGCGCGTGATGCCGCGAGTGGAACCTCGTCGCGCATCTTTCTCTCATCTGCGTTTCTTCGGATGGACGTCCGTTCGGTATCGTTGAGTGAACCAGAGAGCGTATACTCGGTATCCGTTTCGTTGCAAGTTTGCCATCTCTTGGTCGTTTTCGAGAAACGGCACGAGCTTTGAGATCGATTCGGTTAATTACGGACATAAATGTGATAGAGGTAAAAAAAAATCTATCATTTGTGTAAGAACACTGCAAGAGTTTCTCTCTAAATCTGGAGCGCGACGCCACGCAAAAGGACGTACGCTCCGGACATTTACAACAGATTTACAATCTGCTGTTAAATTTATCGTCCTTATTAAATACAAATTTTTATCTTACAGCTATTAGACACATATAATTCAAGAATAGCGCAGATTTTAGTTTTTTTTTTTTTTTTTTTTTTTTCCAGGACTCCTGGCGTTTCCGAAAACCGACAGATTTGTTTCCTCTAGCAGAACGATCACTTTCCGCCGCGGAAAACATCGTGGAAAATCGTTTAAAAATATACGGTATACCCAAACCGCTACGTATACGACAGTAAGGACAGATTCTTCGTGTACGGAATGCGATATACAGGCACGAGATTCGCGAGTTGATTTCGGATCGCGAATCGCACTTAGACAAGCTGCGAAGAAGGCATCGTGCGAGGTAAATCAATTCGGCGCGCGGGATAACGGCTGCCGCGTGCCAACGTTAAACATTGCAAGAAACGAAGAACTTTTTCTGGCGCATATGAGCATCGCGTCTGAAGATATCACGTTCAAGAGGGCCGTCTCGTCTCCTTGGTACGAGCTGCGACAGAGTCATCGATACGCGCGACTTCGCAAATTGAGCTATTATCGAGTAGGAAAAGGTTTGTCGCGAAATATCGTAACACCTGCAAAGTACAGTCGGCGGCGGTAACGAGGAAAGATTTAGTACAATAGAGAAATGGCAGATTCAACGTCAAAGTTCCTTTGACGTCACCGTGTATTCGCGTGCGATTCGAATTGCTCGAGAGAGTACCGAATGTTCCTCTGGTTCACTCCATGAATCGCAAGGGTGGATTTTAGTCGGTCCTGAGGCAGAAAGATAACTTGGCTCTTCCTCGATAAAGCTTCTTCGGCTACTGTAACGCCTTGCTTCTTTAAGAACGGCGATGGAATCGCCTAATGTGGTCTCCACGAGATATTATTCAGACCCTGAAAATGTCTCTTCAAACTGCCGCCGTCGGCCCAGGGGGAGTTGAGATACTCGTCGTCATCGTCTTGCTCAAGTTTCTGAAATGTAGAAACAAACATGAAACTTTTCTTACTTATTATCATTTTAATAAAAAATATTATCTCTTATAATATTCTTGTAATTTCGTTGCTTGAAATTGTAGAGTGAGATCAAATCATTTACACATGTCAAGTTATTTGTAGTAAAGCTGTGCATAATCAAATGTAATTTCTCTCTGCTCTCTTTAAAGGAATCCTGATTATTCTCTATGACATAAAAAATAATTTATAATAATATTTATTGTACTTCTAATTATATTGCACTGCATTATGTTGTCCTTTTAAAATCAGCACATTTTATGCCTTCTTTTAATTAAGTTTATTTTCAGCATCTCGCATATTAGTCCAATTCGTAAATTCCAAATCTCGTTGACATCCTGAACTTGTTCGTCTGTGTGCCTAAAACGCAGACGACCCTAATACCTCGGTTTCTGCAAGCTCGCGTAGTATTCGCGAATACAGGCCATCGCGGGAATTCGGCAATGTAGGAGAGCTTTGAGGGCCATCGTTTGGAAGCCATGGGGAGGGCTGAGAAAGCAAGGGTGAGTTAGGCGGGGCTTGGATGGTTGTTGGGTCAGAATCGATGCTCGCGTCCTTGCTTGGTATCAGCGTGGCCTCCCTCACGCATTCCGTATAAACGTCAAAACCACAGGTCCCAGGTTTGCGTGGGGGTTGACTCGCGATTGATCATAAGCACACGTGCGAACTCGTGCCGCACGGAAACGTGCATGCGTCGAGCATTTACTCAGGCAAGAATAGATGAATTAAACAAAGTAATATTGGAAATTCCTTCTTAGTAGAATAATACATTGTTGAATTTTTCGAAATTTCAACGAATAGTTGAGATCTATTAAAATTTTTATTTACAGTATTTTTTTTAACTAAGATTAAATATTTTTTTTCAATAATATCGAGATATTAATGCAAACATTTTTTGTGATTGTTAGATTTGCAGGGGAAAATTTGTTTATCAGAAGAAAAATGAAAGAATTATTTATCTAACTGGCAAAACAATAAAAAAATATTAAGAATAGGAAGATTGCAAATATTGCAATCTAATTCCATTGAATAAATTTTTCCAAAAGTTGGATAATTTCTGTGGAAATGTTATTTTCTTCATCCCAACTTGCAGAATAATAATTACGATTTTCTTTCTTATTGAGATTTAAAAATAAGAAAGTAAAGTGGAACAAAGTAGCATAAGTAGCTTTGCGTGAAAGCGTACTTGTTACTACATCTCCTTGACAAATATAATGAGTCAAACAATGTTGCGCGTGTAGTTCTTTCCGAGAGTAGCGCGGATTATTTGTGGATGTAGAACCCACTTGTCTGGTATTTGCTTAAAAATATTTGTCGATACTTCACTGTTTGCATGCACATGTTTCGTTTATAATAACATTTTGAAATATTTGAGAAATGTCAGAAAAATACACGCTTTATGTAGAGATTACGAAAACAAATTCGTTACTCAATTGTCGTACCCAATAGCGTACTCATAAAAGTCCACTTGAAAGATGAGACGCGAGGAAATAGGGGATGTTTGATCATTGCTTCTGTCGCAGCCTTTTGAATGGTAGATATGAATCGAGAATACTTCAGAGAGATTACTCTGTGTGTGCGGTTGAATGTGGTGGGAGAAGCGGCGACTCGCAGTCTATCGCGCAACCTTCGACCTATATCGCCCTGCATCCCGACTCGCTATTTATAGATAGATGCGCCGGTACTGTGGTTGAGAGCACTTAACTGCGCCATCATTTTATCATATCGATAACGCTTTATGAACAAATTATTCTTATGAAATTAATTGTGAATGTAGAAAAAAAGAGACTGATGCAAAGAGGGGATACGATTTCCATATAGCCCGTATGTATTTTTGTAGCGACCCATTGAATATTCTGCAAAATTTATAGGTCAATCTATCTTTCGCGGATTTATCCTGTTTTTCTTCTACACCTACAAAAGCGACATTCAATCACATACGTGACCGAAAACATTCGAGACTTTCTCGTCGGAAATTCCGGATCGCTATAATTTGGAATTTCTATCAATTATTAAATATTTTGGACAATATATTAAAAAAGAGGAATTATAAAAATATAGACAACATGAGAGAGAGAGAGAGAGAGAGAGAGAGAGAGAGAGAGAAAATTTTGTATGAAGGTGATTATAAATATCAATGTTTATTCTGTTACGATATTTTGCAGAATTTTTATAACTGATTCCTCCGCAAATCAACCCTTTAGAATCCGTGATTAATTTCAATTCATGCCAGACATAATTTACAAAATTATTAAAAATATATGTGATTTGATATATTTTTATTTGTTCAAGTCTCATCTATTCGTATGGAAGTTGAAATATTTTATTTCTATCATTCAAGTAAAATGGTCCAATGCAGTAATAATTGATTTGTCACTGAAGAGATGCACGTTCTAGCGAACATCTTTACGTACAATGTTCTCAGAATGTCAATATCCGTAAAATTTCCCATTTCACTTTTATTGTTAACGTATTTCGCGATGGCCATAGAAACATGAATATTTCGAGCTATTTGTGAACAATTTAGCACGTCAATCCGACTGCTTGCAACTAATTTTATATAGAACAGAAGGATGCTTGTTCACTTGGATTATCGAACACCTTTGGTTTGCCGCAAACCACGAGGGAAATTGACTGAATGCTCCTATGGCAACATCATACTTGAACATAAATCGGACTGCGAGATGACATTTACGCACGTAGCGCACTAGTTCTACTCGACGGAGTCATTCATTCAGACGACTTTATGCCTGACGTAAAATTATTGCATCTGAGTGAAGCACTTAGACAGCCAAGCTAGCTCTTACGACAACATAAATACCTTACTGTGATTACGAGCGGAGATGGGTAAATAAGCAAGAAGAGAGAGTCTCCTCTATTCTAAATTGTGTTTCTGAAAGCTTCGCAGTAGTCATTTTTCATATTTCATTTTATATATTCTCTGCATTCTGTGTATTTATGCCGAAGAAAGATCGCGCCAAAGTAGCTTTACTGAGGATTAGACAGGCTTACCATTCTTAGGGAATAAATCGTACATCGGTGGTTAAAATTATTGCCTATTTATTGTTGGTACTTAAAAAGTCTTTTCGAAGTCAAAAGATTTAAAATCGAAATCGGTTAAGGTACAAATAAAATAATAAATAATGAATCTGGACATCGACACATCCTCAGAGTCAATCAATATCAGGTTTTCAAAGCTTACCCCTGAACAGAGAGCGAGTTAGGAATCCCGTCAAGACTTTCCCTGCTGATGTCATCGGCCATTGCGACCTTGAGTTGGTGCCCAAAGCTCGCTAAATCCTCCCTGAAGGCTTCACTTCCGGGCGTCAATGCACCGCTAGTGGGTGGCAAGGGTGTACCATCGCCTTCTTCCTCCTCATTTTTCTCACCCTCTTCGCCACCTACCAGGATCTCCTCATCTTCGTTGTAGATCTTGAAGTAGGCGATGGTGAGGTATATCACCGAGATTATGAAAGACGGTATCGGAATCGCCATCGCGTACACAAGGTTCATGTACACCTGAGGGAGGGTTTCAAACATGTGACAAGAGCCAAGTCGAAATTGAACATCCAAGGTACACTTTTCCCTAAACATCGATATGTTTGGAAAAAATTCCACGAACGAATTTTGACTGGAAGATTAATTAAATTGAAATATTTGTAATCCAGCTTAGATTTCATTTTTCAAATAATTTTTGTAATAATAAATTAAAAATAAATAATTAAATAAATTTAAAAAATATATATCTTGATATATATATCTTGATATCATTATGGAATTTCGTCGTTAAAATGCGATGAATTGATTCGGTAAAGCGATTTTCCTGTAAATTTGGCGGAAGAATCGCGCGCACGAAAGAATCGCGTTATTTGCGCCAAGCATTTCTTCCTATCATCCATTCGTTCGAGGGATTGACACTTGTGCAGCATCTAGAGCACGGCAGTGGGCTTTTCCGGAATCGCCGATGTTATCGGCGATTTATAATAGCACGCCGGCCGCACACTCGTGGAAATTGGATTTCTGCGCGCCAGGAAAAATTTTCTTTTCTTCCGGCCGTCGCGTCGCACACCACGATGGCTTCCGTCTTTGTCATCGGCTGCCCATTCAACCGCTTGAAATGCATTGTCCGTTCCTCCGTGGAGGCGATCGCATTCCCATTGCCGTTAACGCTACTTCATCGTGCCCCACGTTCGGAAAATCCTCCTTCCGCTTTGCTATCGCTTACATCTTTTGCGCGTAATCTTTTACGTAATAATTCCAGCGAGTTCAACTTTTGGTGCAGATACGGAGAAATTTTATTTTACGCCCCATCGTTTCACGGTATTTAAAATTTAAATTTGACCAACCATTACCTCGCTCTCAATACGAAGTTGAAATTATAAAAAGTTAATAAAAAAAAAACGAAATCGAGATAAGAACAAGCTGGAGCTTCATTTGCAGCAAAGAGTCGTGATTAAAATAACAGTCAAGCAATAGAATAATTCCCGGGAGAGTAGCTTCGTACTCCAATTAGAGTTGATTCTGTATGAATTCATTACCGTGATCCATTTAACCATTTCATACGGAACAGTTTCGTATATATATATATTACACTTTGCTCCCGGTAGGCAGCCGCAGTATCGATTCTCAAGTGCGCGGCTCGTCCTGGCATAAACTCGGGCAAAAGTCACACCGCACTTTCGCGTGACTCGCACATACCGATGTACAGAGCGAAATCGCCAACGATTACCGGGTTATAATACGGTGGCTTAAGCCGATGAATGCCATCGCGATTCGAGGGGGTTTCGTATCCGATGATACCCGGATTTGGGATTGAATGCAGGGGAAGACATGGAGGCGCGATGATTAAAAGGACACCCACGCGTGGAAAGTAAAAAAAATTAATACAATGGCGCCAGACCTGCCACATGTCGAGGTCGCTGATGACTATCCCGGGATCCACTTTCGAGTAGTAACAGCTAAAGTTCTGCCCTATATTGGCGTACTGCCGGTAGAAAATACTGCAATTCAGCATTGGAGGGTATCCACAGCCTTTTACGTTGGGGAACAGCTTGGCCCCGGTGAAATACCACACGGAGTCGTTGCCCATGAGACCTGCGAACTTCCTCTCGTTATTGTTCGGCGACGGGGATGCTTTCCAGCGGAAGAACAAGCCGGATGGGGACAAAGAAAGCAAGTATGACTCTTGTACATAGCATGCTCTCGCATTCAACGAAAAATCGCTGAAGCTTTACCGGAGAGACGTTATCTTTCTTGCGAACTCGCACCAATTGTAGTTCTCTACTTCTCGGCTTAGTTAAATCTGTTTCAAGGAGTTTTACGTGGCGTCAATTGAAATAATTGCCACAATGCGGATTTTTCAATGCGTCATTCGGATAAACGGTTATAAAATCGGTTGTAAAATGCAACAAACTAACTTTATTAGATATAATGTAATCGTGAAAACTTGTAAATTGTTTTGGAATATTTGTAGTATTGTATTATCTCAACGTTGCTATTTTTGTTAAATAATATCTTTAATTGGATAACAATATAGAGTTCTCTGATTTTATGATATTCACGATGATATTCAAATGTCAAATTACAAATATCTCTGCATGCACGTGTAAAATATCGATTACACGAACACACAATGCTTTCCCTTCCAATTATATAACCGCTCGGTTAAAAACAATATGGATGCAATATGGATGCAATAGATACGATGGAGGTTGGATTAAATGTACGATAATACTCGGTTCTCCAATCTTCAGTGATATTCATTTTATACCTGTAGGGAAAGATTTCGGCAGTCCGTTCTCGTCATCCTCGACAAAGTTCTCGTCGAGATTCTCGATGTAGGTCTCGCCTAAGGAACGCTCGTAACGAGGCATCCGCTTGTTTCCTTCGTCGTCCTCGACACCTCCTACCGCCCCGCCTTCCCCGTCCGGTCCTTCGGACGTGTTATCCGGTAGCTTATAGTTGACGCGTATTTGCGTGCAATCATACAGCTCCTTAGTGCAACCCTCTCTACAGGATGTCCATGAGCAATTGCTCGCACCTGGACTCAACGATTCATTCATGGAAATTCGGCCGCGGTATGTAATCCAAGCACAACACACAGAACACTCGCGCGTGAACAAATTGAAGACTGAGGGACACCCGAGTACACACATACATAGTCATAAGAACGAAGGAAAGCGTGAAATTGAAACAAATTGAAACGCCATAAAGACAACGTAGAAATAACTCTTTACGACAATTCATTCGAGACTGAAGCTTAAAGCTCACAATTGTCCAAGCATTATAATAATTTTTGAAATAACAAGCATTATATATAATTTCTTATAATTTGTGAGGCAATTTTTAATTTATTTCTGAATTTCCGAAAAATCATCGTCTACTATCAATATGATACTTAAATGAAAAAGTGAGTAGCTCGCAGCTCATCAATTTACTCCAAATGTAGGGTCGATATGCAATGCAAACAAACAAACAAACAAACACACAATACGAGAAGATAAACCACCGTTTGAAACGAATGTGGGAAACGTGCATACATCAGAGTCGAAGACGATGGAAGCGGAGAACGGAGATTGAACCATCAGAAAATGTTTTGCATCGTGATGTAAGTTGCGGGGATGTTGATACGAGGCTGGTGCTCAATCGATGGAGAACACCTTATTGACGTGAACGTGAAGAGAAGAGAATTCAAGTGACGAAGGAGAAACAAGAGGACTCGAATGAGTGCAAGCCGCGGAGATACAAAGACACCAGTTGCGTCGATCTTATCACGACTCGTTGTGATCTTCCTCTTAACTAGGGATATTGGTCTCGATCGATTTTTTTCAATCTGTTTATATTATTTCTGTAATATTTTATTCTAATATATAATATAATATTTTAAATTATTTATATTTTATTTGATAGATAAGATTTCACTCTCATTTTCACAAATGTTATTTAACGACAATTACAATTTCGCTGAATTTCTCTATTTTTCAATTTTATATATATATTTTATTTATTTATTTATTTATTTTTAAGAGAAAGAATTAATCAAATTTTATTCAATACATATTTCCACATTCTCATATGATTTAAGAGAAGTCTTCTCAATCATGAAGAGAAATGCCGTTCTCTGACTTTCAAATGTACGTAAATTTTATGTCATGATATTCATCCAACAGCAAGTTAAAATTTATAGGATAGTATTAAACTTTCAGGTTACGTATTCACATATGTGTGATGGATGATATGGCATGAAAGGTAGATGCGTGCCATTGGGGAATAAAAAATTCATAGGCTTTTTTTTATTATTACAATCTTCATAGAATTTATCATGAGCCAAAGCGAATACTTAGAAAAGTATTTCCCAGGCGGCAAAGGAAGACGAAGTAATATTCTTAAACTTTTGTCGTTAAAATGTGATTACTACTTTTGTCGTTAAAATGTGATAATTGTTATGCGTTGACCTTCCTACAATTTTATCAATAAGAGGTGAACGGAATTACTATTTTACGTCAACTATAAATAATGATAAATGATAAATATTAAATTAAATGTGGAAACGTCAGCTGTTCCGTACGGACGTTCTTTGTCATTTTTATTCGATGTGAAAATAGCCTTTCCAATCATTCATGAAACTCGCATATTTTAATGCTGACCTAATTCTCTAAATGGAAATTTACGTCAGTTCCTGATGTTCGTCTATCATCGTCTGTCACTTTTGGTCATAACACGAAATATTTTCTTGATATAACAATATATGATTTTTTTTTGTTTAAAAAAAAAAAGAAATACTCGTTTTTCCTAATATTCTGAATATTTTTTTAAGCGATGTGTTCTTTATGCGAAAGATCAAATGTAATTATGGACGATTCTTTCTGCAACTTTAAGATATATCTCTCATCGCACACATACAAGCGCAGAATGAGATATACATTTATACCAACAAACACACATGCTTGAAACAGAGGATTGAAGGATTTAATTGCGCGCGAAGGGGAGACCTCAGCGACGAAGAGCGAAGAATAGAGAATTCACAACACACAGCATGCAACGAGGAGCGACAACGAGAGCGAACGGGTGATATAAGGGTGACGATTGTTCACCTCTTCTGGACTCAACGTCGATGGTGATACACTCGGCGGGTCGAGTGTCGAACTGCATGAAGATGGTAGTGAAGGCGGGGTCAATAACGAAGGGGACCAAGAAGAGGAAGGCGAAGAGGCTGAAGGTGCTGAGAAGGATGAAGAACGCGGTCGTGTAGAATAGCAGCTTCTGCAAGAACGTCTGCTTCTCCTTTTCATCCGCCATCTCGGAGAACAAACGGCAGTGCTGGTTTTGTGCTGGAGGCTGCTAAGCGACGCCGTCGTCGTCGTTGTTGTTCTTGTTCTTGTCGTCGTCGTCGTCGTCGTCGTCGTCGTCGTCGTCGTCGTCGTCGTCGTTGTCGTCGTCGTCGTCGTCGTCGTCGTCGTCGCCGTCGTCCTCGGCGTGCTTGCTGCTCGTCGTCAGACGTCGGGCGTCGAAGAGACGGAACGATCTGCGAACAATTCTTGAGTATTTGTCCTCTGTCTGGGGATCACGAGTCGAGTTTTCTTTATGCGCGCTCTTCCGAAAGACCTCGCGGAAAGTCACGGAATCACCCCTGAGAGATGATTTCTGTCACGGAGATTCCCAGGGGTTAGTATGCGCCGGAATGCTTCCGTTAGAGGCGAGACTCTCTTTGTACGCATTGTGCAACGAGGGCCATTTATCTTGATCGCCCAGAAGCGACGTACACCGCATCGATTAATTTTTCTTTCTTTTTTTTTCTTTCTTTTGCGGCATACATTCGGTCGAGTGATGAAAGAATATAATTTTTTACATTAGCCAGGTCTTGTGTTTCACAAGCTATTTTGTCCTTTGGCCAACTAGAAGCACGTTTACAGGGCTCGTAAATAGCAAATGGAGATAGGCAAAATCAATACTATCAGCAATGAATCTAATACTTTTATAAGTTGCGATATAATTTTTTTTCTTTTTTACATTAGGAAATCATTTTTGCATATTGGGAAATAATTTTCTTTCCCTAAATTTTCCAAAAAGTTTCATTTTACCATTTGTTTTAAACAAAAGTATTATTAGACCTAGACCTATTATAAATTTTATGACTCTAGTTTCTTATAATAAGCTGGTCTTATAGGATACCTTTAATTTCAACATAAGTTATTGTAGGAAGTAAAGTGTTGGACAATTACGTGTTTCCAACTTGGTCTATGGCACTATCGGCTTTTGGTACAATGACGTGATCGTTCGATTCTCGTTATAGATAAATGAGACGGACAATACCCATTAACGTCGTATAACTCGATTTTTCATTGAATTCTTGTTACAAATAAAAGATTTCTTTGTAAATTATTATCGGTTACTTCATTAATTATATTTTATTATTAAACTTTTGCTGTTTCCTATAATATTTATAAAATTTATGACAAGTATCGAGACGAAATTTATGATTATTAAATTACTCGGAGCCTTTAATATCAAGATAAATTTGTTGGATATTAAGAACAATTTATTGAATTTTCTGTTGGCCAAGAAAAACGATCGTTCTCAGAATTGATCCGGGTTCTAAGAGCCGAAATATTGCCTTACATGTTATTGGAATTTATTTATATGGATTATTGTCACGCGTGTACGTTGCACGAGAGTCGATATTGTCGATAAAAATAAAACATATGCCAAGCTTTAAGGAGGTTTATGTGAGTTCACGTGGGGACGTTTAATCGAAGAGATTAAAAACTTTATATTACGTCCTTCGTGCACAGGTGCTTGAAAATAATCATTTACTTGCGCAGTTTAGTTTTTGTTAAAAAAATGAACACTTAATTAAAGTATTAATAAAACTTATTTATATACTCTGAAGATAAGAAGAAATCGATTAAAAGAGCATTTTGTATGCCATAATAAATTAATTAAGAGAAATCATAAAATTATTAATATTATATATTGATAATGATTGTAATCTATTATTTATTTAAAAGAAATAATGCAGTTTGTTTATAAATGTTTACAAAATTTCAATTGAAATGTTAATTTACAATTTATGATTAAGATTTGAGAATTGTTTTTTTTTATATTTATTTATAAATTACGCACATAAATTATATATTTTTTTTCTTAATGACATGCATGAAATATATCTGTATAGTATTTTTTAAACTCGTTGCACTTCTAATACATGATTTATTTCGTGGCTTATACCCTATTGTATAGCGTGCCTTTATTGCGAGTCTAGCTAACCTTTCCTTTATCTAATGTAATTTTTATAGCAAAGGCAAATAACAAAAGCCACGATTATTTGAAAATCATTAAAAATTCTAAAAACATATTTTCCGCTTTTACAATTACACATAAAACAATTTCAGTTATAAATAAAATTCAGTTGTAAATTAAATAAAACTATGAATTTAAACAATAAAGCGTTAACATCTTTATAAAGAAATTCTTTTGTGAAGATATTCTTTTATATATTGTTAGCTTAATAAATTTATTTACGTAATCCTTTTTTTATCACTTACTTCACGCTTCATCAAAAGAAACATTTATCTACATGAACGCTGTTTACTTTTGTAAAATGAGAGAAAAAGTAGACTTTACATCACATTAAATAATAATTTGAGAATCATTAAACATCTAAGAAAATAAGCAATGAAATGTTCTCTTTTTCGTAGATATATTCCAGATATAAAGCTTACAAATTAACATCTCAGACTATGATTCTAAAAGCTCTTTTTCAACGTGATGCAAACTTACACACAGAGATAACGTGTACTTCTATATAATGATCTTTGAACGTTGTACTTGCAAATGAGTTTTGTTCGGCGTGCAAAAATTTAAATCTCCCTTCACGAGATCTGAGATAACTCGCGATATTTTCGAAGCATCCTATTTTAAGGCGCTTTAGGCGATGTTGGATCTCAAGCAATATAAGCTCCGAGAATCTCGATCGGAATGAGTCACGCAAAGAAAGCTCGAGACTCAGCAGCCTTCGGGGTCGACGTAACGGTACCCCCTATGTTGAAGATGCGACTGCATCAGGGCTCGGCGCCCTTTTTCTGTGCCCTCTCATCATCATCGTCATCATCATCATCATCATCATCCACCTCCCGTGCCTCCTCTTCCCGCGTTCCTCGCTCCTCTGCCCTCCTCCCGATCTCTTCGTCTCCTACTTCCGCGCACTATGTCACACTGCTGTCCACCGTGCACATTTGTCCCCGTGAGATACGCGAATCACCGCGACGCTTTCGGCACGAGGATACCCTGGCTTTCGCTGCCAAAGGCCGATTAAATCGGGAAAACGTGAAAGGGAAGAAGGGTGCAAGCAAGATAAAAGGGAAAAGGGTGAGGCTAAGGGAATGAAGAAGCGATGTACCGTCCCGCGATTGGTGGATCACGATGGAATACGCATAGCTTTCAGCGACGAGCTTCCATCGGCAGATTTCCCACGGCAGAGAAAGCTCTATTCTAGCCGCGGCGCCGACGGATGCCGGGCTACTGCAGTCGGTGGAGCTTTCGGACGAGCTTATTTTCCAGCGATGCCAGCGCCAACGACGGTACCTCGTAGCATCGACCGCCGCCACCACCGTGACGATGACGATAAGGACGACGACGGCGCGAAGCATCCCCGTCGTCCGGGGCGGCCCCCGTAAACCCCGATCACCTTGCGCTCCCTCTTCTTCGGAGGCTCGCTCCCCTCGCGCTTTCTCCCGCGATTACTCCGGCGTACAATTTATTGCTGTTGCTGTCTCTCGTCGGACGGCACGCCGTTCAGCGATTTATATCGCTATAACTGTCTCACGAGCTTCGAAGCGATACCGAAGCTTTCCTCCCGAAGGTTTTCCTTTTTCTTCTTTGTTCAATTAGTTTTTCTCCCTTTTATATCTCTTTGACGTGAAAAACGTGAAAAAAAGGATAAAAATGCGGGGAAATTTATAATCTAAAATGTCGTAATCTGAGAGATTTCGGTCTTTCTCAGAGAAATATACAAATGTATGAATGATTATAAATTATAATTTATGTTTATTCATTAGAGAATGTTTAATTCAAGATACTTAACATAAAAAAGCTATAAAAGTTACAAGTCTGTGTTGAAAATTATATCTTTAAACGAAAGATAAATATAATGGAAGATTGCATTCTTATTTCTTTTTTTTTTTTTTTTTTAATTTATCTGCGACGTAATATCGCAGATTATTTTGTGATTAAAATATTTTATCAATTTTTGTCTTTAATATTACCGTTTTTATCTTTCATATATTTTTCATCTTGTTTCTCTCTTATTATTTATTCAAAGCGATATACAACCCCCGAGAAGAAGATTCGCTATCGATTTGAGAAATTGGAAGAATCACTTGAAGAATAAGGATAACTCATTGCTATTAAGTTAAACGCAGCAAGCTCATAGGTTTCATATTATTTGAATTTTCTTCATAAATAACAGAGATTTTATTATCGCTACTCCAGCTTAACCAAGTGTGCTTTAATTCTTGGAATTTCAAATTCATATTTATTGTCGTATAAAAGCTGCCTTAAAAGTATAAAGAGTGAGATACTTAGAATGAAGATTTTTATTTTAAGATGCAAGCGGTTCGATATGGTGACCTTTTGATTACAGAACAACAGAGACTATCCAGCTGAGAAACTTATTTAATTATTCTAAGTAAAATTTAACTTGACATTCAAGCTATCGATTAAAGTGATACGCGCTTATTTAAGACGTATCTTCTTTCTAAAATCAATGTCAAGATTTATTTATAAGATGGTTACCTGCATATATTTTTATTGAGAAACCGATTTCTATCTCAGTAAGATGAAAAAGACACAAAAATAAAGTTCAAAGAAAGCGTCATCCTTTTTATGTGCCAGATGCACTTTCCTTCTATCTGAGGACCAAGAGCTAATATCTTTGAGGTTGAAGAGGGAAATCCAATAAGCGCTTCGATCTAGTTGAAGTTTGAAACAATGATGAAGTCACCAAAACGAAGTTAAGTCCCTTGCTGAAGTTCGCTTCATCCACAAGATGCAGAAATTTTGAGAGAAATATCGAGTGCTTTCGATCAATCGATACTTTCAGCAACATATACGTATATATCTAGATACAAACTTATTTTGAGAGTACTCATTTATTAATAAATATTCCGCTATTCCAAGTACTATTTTCCTCGGACGGTTATTATTATGAATGACGTAACGCACGACAGATGGTCGGTCTCAATATTCATTTCCGTCTATGATAAAGAAAGCATCGGCTATATCGTGTAATGCAGCTTCCGTCGCGTGTTAAAATTGTGTAAACGCCATTAAGAAAGATGTCATCCGATTCGCAGCAACTTCCATTAACAAGGCGAACATAGTTTATTGTACGCTCTTTGATACCTCGCCTGTGAAATGTGGGACACGGTTCACATTTCGCGATTATCAAGTACAATCACGCCTAAGTTTAGTTAGAGAAATTGGATTTTGCTTTTAATCAATAAAGAAAAGGGAGATATCGGCACAAAAAAAAAGAAAATGTGATTGTCAACATTCTTCCATAGAATAAATCACTAAAAATTAATTTTTAATTTTGATTTAATATTTATTTTTGATTTATAATTTTGATTAAAAATAAATCTTCATTAATGATTAATAAAAGTTTAAATATTTTTAATATTGAAATACAGTTGTTGATATTTTTCACCACTTTTACGAATTATGACTATTATTCAGAGTACGGAAATTTTTATAAACTTTTATTGCTTGGTCTTTTCTTTTCTTATTGAGGACGTTGTCATCTTTATTGAGATGGAGAACGAAATACACTTGAGCGTAATCAAATTGTTTTCGACTTGAATGCACAATTTAAAGTTAAAAGTTGCTTGTACTGATAATTTAACATTGTAACACATAAAATATTAATGATAAAAATATTAATGATAAAAATTATTTTGAGTAATCCTATTTATTGTTAAATATTAATGGATTAAATTTTCTAACATTTGATATTATTAAATTATACATATTAAATAAAAAATATTAAAATTAAAAAATTTTTTTAAATAACAGTTATAATTAAAAAATTCTTTATATTGAAATGAATGTAAACGTCACAAAGATGTTGATTAGAAAAGAAAATTATGTTTTCGTGATACGTGAAAATAAAATATCTTTCATTCTATATAATTAAAAATGTAACACAATTTCTTTCTTTAAAAAATTATTTTTTGTTCACGTAATCGTTTCTTATAAACAAAAATATTCACGTGAATCATTGTACATGGAATAAAATATTGTCGCTTTTGTATTATTTTTTTCTTATAGGCAACATTACATTGGCACAGTGAGACAGATTGACCTTAACAATGTAACCAGGGATAGTTCCAGTTGATTCGTCCTCCTCGTTGGCAGTCCTGTGGAAAATTGGCCGATAGCCAATAAATCGAAATGTAGGCCAACTTTCTCAACTGACTGTTTTTTGCCATATTAAAAATACATGACATTGCCAAGTCTTGCTAATTGTCAGATTCGTACAAATCGGTACCAGTTGAATTTTTTATCTTGGCAGAGACAAACGAAAAAAAATTTATGCTAATTTAATTATATATATTGATACAGTCGACATAGAATATGTATAGTCATGATTTTAAAACTATAAGAATTTTAGAATAATTTAATAAAATTACAATATAAGAATAACAAGAAATTAAGACATTTAATTTTACGGATTCAATAAGATTAAAATATATATATAGAGCTCTCCCTCTCCCTCTCTCTCTTTTTCTCTGAAATGATAGATCACATTACACAATCGAAGAATTTCACGATAATCTCAGTTTGCATATAATTATATTGAATGATAATAAATTTCATAAATCTGAATTATTAATTTTCACATGATTAATTAACAGCGATAAATATATTTTTTTAAATAAATAATATCAATAATTGCGTTAAAAATATTTATTTTTTATCAGCCATCTGATACTCCTCTGAATATTATCGCAAATAAAAGGAAGATATTTTGAAACTTTTTTAAATTATAATATAGAGAGAAAGATGTATTTGTATTAATCCGTAAGAGTTTCTCTCTCACTATATCTTTGTATAGCTCGAAATACGGAAGAGCTGAAGGGATGGATTATTGGAGATATCGGACCCCGATTTCTATTTACGGCTATGAATGCGCGCACGAGTGGATGCAAATATATCCCTCAAACGAGCCGGTATGATCTATACAATCTGATGCAATCTTAACACCCTTTTCAATTTCAAGCTAAAATAACGACGTGCTCGAAATTAACTGCATATGCATTCATCCACGTGCCACTCGTCGTCAGTTTCCACTCTGGATGTGGGAACATTCCAATGACAGATGCTCAGAAGGATATTGAAGCAATCGAAGAAGAGAGATATTCGACAAGCGTAATTAGGACATTCCCAGGATTCCCGTGCGTAATCAGTTCCAGTGAATCTCTAATTGGCTTAGCAAGCTGGCGGATGTAAGCCAAGCGCTAAGGAATAAGAATCGATCGATTCTCCTCGGCACTTTATTTCCCAGGCAACTCTTTCTGACGTCAAAGCGGTGAGGATCGCCGTTTAAGATTCGCCCCGATCGAAACAGCGAGAAACGAAACGGGATCAGCACGTTGGCGGATAGATAAGGGATTTTGATGTCCAGCGTGGGTTGGTCTGCTATATCAGTCCAGGCGCCGGGATATCTGATCTTTCGATTCCCATTCGGGTCAATCCTTTTACTCCACAATCGTAGCGATGAGGCGCCTGCCGATCGACGCGTGGGTGGCTCGCCGGCACGAGAGCGTGGATGTGCGTGCCGCTACGGCTTGCTCACGATGACAAAACAATGGTGTTGGTAGCAACGCGGGTGTATTGATTTTGTGGTACAATACGGCAACTGCGAGGTGGAGCCGTTGCAGCTCCAGTACGACTGTCACACCGCCATATTTGTTTCTCTCGGCAGACGAGACTGCGGAAAGCGGATTTTCTGCGGTTTATTCCAGATCGGCGAGTCGTCCCACCATTGCGTAAGTACAGATCGAGGATTTGGATCGAGGATTTCGCACGCTCTCGCGCCCGTTTTCCGCCGGTTCTCGTCCGAGTGAGAAACGCGGACTCGGAGCGCGTAGCATCCCCTTCGCGAGCTGGTAGCGAATCCGCGCTCGACGAAACCCGCGTAAACAACGCGTGACAAGTGTTTGACAGGTGGTTGTCTCTCGGCGAAACTACCCCCGTGACTCTCTTCGAGATATATCCGAGTTTTTTCCCGTATCTAACGCGTCCTTTTTGCCATTCGATCGAGCTCCGCGTGTTGCGTGAATCGACGCTATTGCCGGTTGATCAATGAGGAAAGCGGGAAGATAATAAGCTTTCGCTCATTTTATTTCCTCAACGATGATTCTGGTGATTTGTTGAATTGGTAAAATTATTGTGGAATCGTAGTGATTTCGAACATACAGCAGCGGGAATTTTCGTGACGTGTATCTTCAGTGGATATGATTCACGTGCTCTATTAAAGAGAAAGCGACGCAATGTGTCGAAAGAAGATAACAAGTTTTCCTATGAATGTCCTTCCAAATTTGTAATTAAAATAGTGCCGATATTAAATAAAAATTGCAATCGCGGAGACTGATCTAGTTAATTACATTTCTATTGTTCCGTTTAATTACATTTCTACTGTAGCAAAGCAACGTTACTGAACTACCCTTATTTCGTTAGTGAAAATTTTCTTTTCTTCTATTACGTTGTAAATTATAAAAGAATGAAATTAGCCGAGTGTAGTCGAATCAGATGAATAAAAGCCAAAGTATATTGCCAATCATCGTACGATCGATCGTTCATTCTTGGTTACTACACGTGTCAATCACGCGCTCGCTTATTTGATTGAAATCCAGATACGTTTTTTTTCTCGATCTATTTACAATATTTACCGAAGACAGCGATTTATTTACAATCCGCGTAAAATTTTTTTGAAAAGAAAAAAAAGACTTCCCTAGCACGTATAGGTGAATTTTTCATATTACTTTTAATATAAAATTTTAGCATAACGTTTCTATATTGCATTAGTCTCTCACATTACTGTTTTAATTTTATTGCGTCTGATAAAAAAAGAGATAAGTCGTATCTTATGCGGGGGTTGCGGCATTCGCTGGAAGTGTTATAGATAAATGGTATCTATAGTTTTCATAACTATATGTAAAACATGTTCTGCAACACCGGTATGTGGAATATTACGGATAAGGTGACGCCTATGTTGGTCCATCGCTAGATTGAGAATACATACGGAAATATGTCCGTGACGCGAAAGGTCTTTGCGCTGAATAATTTAAAACCAGGTGATCGATTCTCAGGTGAGCCGCAGAGACGCGACAAACTCTATTCCAGAGTCGACCTCATTTAAGATTCGATCGAATCGCACAATTATACTGCATAATATGGATGCGCATTTTCATGTTACATATCTATGATTATCTATTTATAAACCTGTGTGCTTCGTTACAAAGTAGATTGCTGACCTGAGAACTTCCATTTTACAAATATTAGTCCAATGTTGCTTTACTTGGACGCTCTCTAAAATTATTGACTTTAGTCTTTAAAGAATGTTTTTTTCTCCATCAAGCCGTACTAGCTAAATATACATATTTCGGTATGCATATTTTATATACATATTTCCGTATGTATTCAATTATGATTATGAATTATTATATAAATTTAATTTTGTTTTATAAAATTCCAAAGATACGTGACTCAATTATCGTAAGAGATCACCCGTGTTTTTTCACGTCGATCGATACAAAAAAATTGATGTCGATATAATTCAAGTTGCGTGATTCCGTGCGAATGATAGACAAAAGAACGACGTATGTGTATTATGTACTGGTGGAAAACCGCATAAAACGGAGACGCCACACCGTCTGAACCTGACGCTCGATAAAATTACATTGTGAATACTGTAAGCCTCATGTTTTCACTCTCTCGCTCGCGCGCACTTTGTCAGCACTTCTCTCTTCTTTTATTCTCGCCTGCTCTTTTTCCATTCCGACTAAACTGCAACATGTTGCCAAGGTCGTTAATGTTAACTGTGTCACGGTAGCGTGGCAGATTTATTCAATTTACAATTAGATTAACAATGTGACGAAATAAATGATTCTTGGAAAGAGTTTTGTATCACAGAAATATTTTTTGCTATAAACTAGATAAGTTCTTATAAAATCTTTGTAATGTCAACCATATAGAAAATTCATATTATACATTTATACATCTGCGATAGATGAAATATTTTATGCGATTTTTTGGAGAAAACGTATACTTCGGTATTAAAACACATTGCTCATAAAAGTTTACGATTGAGACACCAGTACTAACGTATCTGTTTCAGAATGGTCGCCGGAAACTGCTTTCAGTCTACATAATCGTAAAATATTAATATAAATAACGGTCATGTGTAAGTTCTTCTCTTTTTTATTTGGACACTAAAGTCAAAGACGAAGTTACATTGCACCATTGTCGATTATTTTAATGGAGCGCGTGAAACGGATGGTTGTCGACCTAGTTTCGTTGTTACACATAGATCTCTTAGGAACTCTTTGCATAGGCCATCATCCGCGATGCACATGCATATAACTCAACATTCACATCAAGATAATGCAACTGGGAATTTTATTTCATGTCGTACATTCATTTTATGCTTTGCTTTAATCTACTTTATTCTCAACCATTTCATTATGATCCCACCGTACTCTTGCTATTCTTAAAGTTTTTCCAAATAGTGATATTTTTAATAAATTAATTAATATTAATTATCATTAATTCAATCTTTAATTCGGGACGAAAAATTTCCAAAGAATGTAATTAAAGTCATTTCACTGGAATCAAGAATTTTTCAAAAAAGAAAAGTACGGAACGTAAGTTCCATTCGAAAGTTCTCCAATGTTCTCCAACTCGCTTCGTCCGAAGGTTTCGTCAAAAATTTCGAAAGATCGCGACCAGCTGGCTCGGATTGGTCGAAACCCGCCATCTCTGGAGATCATTTTACATCATCCTCCCTCAGACGTCTTCGTGGTACATGACGTCAATTGCGGCAACGCGCACGATAGCGTTGCAGTCCGGTGACGCGCAGTCGCGCGGCACCGCGATCAATGCGCGTTTCCGCGCGAGGGTTTCGTCGGCGCATATCACACGAGGACCAAGGCAGAACATGCGCGGGGGTGGACTCCGTCCTGCGGTAAAAAGGAGAGACTCACGCGTGTGAAAACCTCTGACGTGGAATGCCGATAATGCGAACGCGCGCTCCTCGCACATCTAGAAGAAATTAATGATAATGAAGCGGGAACGCCGATGAATTCGCGATTCCG
Organism: Pogonomyrmex barbatus; assembly: GCF_055798465.1. Taxonomy (NCBI): domain Eukaryota; kingdom Metazoa; phylum Arthropoda; class Insecta; order Hymenoptera; family Formicidae; genus Pogonomyrmex; species Pogonomyrmex barbatus. The sequence goes on along the minus strand of NW_028297112.1, from coordinate 2,202,444 downwards.
CGAAGCGTAAGCGACAAGAGCGAAGTAGGAAGCTGGTATCAACGCTGCCTGTCGTGCCTGTGATGTGATACGACGACCGTTGCGACGTTCTATGATTCTCGCGACGCGTTAATAATTTTGCAACATGTAAAACACTGGTGCACAGAAGGAATATCAAGGTGATTAGAACGCTTAGTGGTTAAAACGTTGGGAAATTCATTCTGATTGATAGAGAACTGTTTCTCTTAAATTAATTATTTCGTTTTCCATCCAAAAACGAGTGACTCTGCGGAACTTATCGAACGATAGGAGCGATAAGAGTACACAGTTTCGTCTTACATAACAACTCGAAACAATAATGACACGCAGGATTTGAAAATTTTTATTCGATGTATCTTATCAGGATGTTGGAAGGTTCAAGAGTTATCTTTCGATTTTAGAAATGGTTGGCAAGATAGTTGAGAAGAAATACTAAGAATTCTCGACGACTGATTTACAAAATATAAACAGCTGTAATATCACTCTGTCGTCTACTCCAATCTATTCGAGCGAATATAAAGATCGAGCGGCATATTTATCAAGTGGGCACCAGTCACTTCTTTGTCAACGTAAGATGAACATGAGCACGTAGACAATCGATCGACAATCGAGCGATCAATCCAATCGGAGCAGAATGCCGAAGCCAGTTCCGGTGGAGAATCTGGTGATACCGCCGCAGGATAGCCGGATCTGCGGCACGATATGCATCTGCCAAATGACGATGGTTCTGTCCTCGGTCGCGTTGGTGTACCTGACAGTCGCGATTTATATGCCCAGCGGACGGGCGTTTCAGTCGGGCATCAGCGAGGTGCCCGCGATGTGCACGACGATCCGTGCGGTGAACGCCGACAATTGTGAGTGGGGCAGTTGCGGCGAGTGGTGCCTGTCAAAAACCTCCGGACCCTGCGTGCAGATCCACGTAAATCTACGACGCAACGGCTCCACGATTCTACTGGCGAACTGTACGAACACGACGAACAAGACGTGCTACGGCATCGATCAGGAGAACGCGAAGAAGTCGAAGTGCATCGCGGACGAGTGTCGCAATCTGACCGGCACGTTCAACTGCTCCGCGGGCACCTGCATCAACATCACCGACGCCTTCGAGTGCATGTTCCACGACACGGACCCGCCCCTCAAGTGCTCCGGTCGTCGCGGTAAGATCACCTGCATAGACATAGACGGCCTGTTCAACTGTAACCGCGGCACCTGCGAGCGCATCCGCACCCCCTACAATTGCGACCGCAGGTGCGTCGATATCCCGACCAGGAACAAAAACATGATCCTCCTCAGCGGCGACAAGGTGTACCTGAGCCAGTGCGAGCGAGCTATCGACGTGGCGACTAATCGCGAGATCTGGCACGAGGATCGGGGCGATGTCATGATGGCCTCCTGCTATGGGATTTTCAATTCCACGCTGGGCGTGGAGGCGGTGGACTGCATCAACGGTTCCGTGCTAGAGAAAGACCTGCTGTCCGACCTAACAAACTTCACGTATTTGTCCTATCTAAATATATTTGCCACCAAACCGTTGGACGCCGAAAAGCTGGTCGCGCCTCCGGAGCAAAGCTTGATTATCGCCAACGAGAGCCGGCTGTTGATCAATCTCGAGGGGTGTGTGAACACGCTTCGGGACGAGTGCAAGGAGTTCCTTCACGAATACGGGAAGGACGGGTCCGATCACAACGCGCGTGCTAGATTCCCGTGTTACTACGCCGAGGATAACACAAACGTAGTCGTGTCGCGATTCAATCTGCAAACGACTTATAAAGAGTTTCTGATCGCGCTATTGCTGCCGAGCATTCTGTTTATCGTCAGCTGTGTGACTCTGATCTTCTGTCAGAGGACAGTCGTCGTCGGGGACGACGCTAAAATGAGGTTCAAGGGCACGCCCGGCACGCTGGTCTCGATAGAGAGAAGCGCGTCGGGCAACTTAGGGGATGCTGGCGGAGGAGACTCCGTTATGGCGCTCTGAGATCCGTCACGTAAGACATGTTTTCGGCAGAAAATGGTTGCGTTTCTAAAGCATGGTTTTAGTTATACCGCTGTAATCAGTCCTTTCACATTACAATGTGTTCAATTTGATTCCACGTTTTGTAATTTATATTATATTATATAATATTAATCTTTTTTATGAATTAATTTTGTGTCTAATGTGTCGTGATTCCCGACTTTACTTAGTAATATAATTATCTACATTTTCTTCTCTCCATCTTTCGCTAATTTAATTTTAACAATTGTTTTGCGATCATTATGGTAAGAATAATTTTTACATTAATTAATGATTTATGTCATTGTACAAAGTTTCTTAATTTATAAATCTACATCATTTAATCTACATGATTTAATTAGCAAGGCATGATACTGTAATTTTAATAAAATTAAACTTAAAGTAATATATATGTGAATTGAGTTATTTTTCCAACGCTGCATTTTATTCTCTAAAATCTTTTTTATCTTTCTATCATGAAGGAAGATAACACGAGCTTTGGATATGTGTAGAGTATTTCAAAATGTATCTATTTTCCTAACTGTAATTGTTAAAAAGATTGAAAAGTACTTTTAATTCCAAACGAAGCATTATCGTTAGAATTTAAGATTGTATTCTTATTTCTATAAATAAACTAAACAAAAATAAATCTTTTTTAAAGGAAAAGTATTCGATATTTTGAAAGAAAACATCCGCTTTAATAATATAATAATGCATACATATACGAAATGAAATTTTATTTTAAGGAACAATATCTCATCGAGATGTAATTATCTATTGTAACTTGTTATAATATCACTTTGTCATTCTCAATTAACAGATTGCAAATTCGACCAGCGTTATTAACAAGAATCAAATTCAAACAATTATCTTACTTGATGATTTAAAGAAAATATTTAAACAATTTTGTTAAAATCAATACATTATTCAATTAAATATAAATTGTAATAAACGTAAAAAGTGTGTGTTATTTATTTTGAGCTACTCTATGGAATCCAGAAGTTGATTAAAGTCAAAAAGAGAAATTGCGAGCTAGTCTCATCAATAGACAATTACAGCCACTTTTACCAATGTACACATTTTAATGTTATGTTAACAGGCATTCCCCTCCTGGAGGAGAGTCCGGCTCGTCAGTCGATATTCTCCCTGCGCGGGCATTACTGAGGTGTGGGGAGGGGGGGAACGCGTGATAAAAAAATTCTCATCTTGCAATTTAATAAAATAAAAACGCAACATATACACGTTCTTGCAAAAGTATCGAGGAAACGAAGCAAAACAGAGCGGTCGGACAACAAAAGAGAACAAGAAGAATTTAAATACTCGCACTGCCTGCACTAAATATTTGGAAGGCCGCACACGCATGCTTACGTGACACGTGCAGGCGTTGTCACGATATCGAACATATTAATTCTGCACTTTCTCTCACGTTCAGAAGGAGAAAACAGCTAAAGAGAGGAGATTTACTCAATTTCGGCGTTTTTCACACGTGACGTTTGTAGCTTTTAAGAAGTTCCCCTTTTCTGATTGATTTGCCGCGACCAATAGCTAAGAGTTTAACAGCCCAAGAGGCGCGCCTTGCTGATGATAGATGATCGACTCGAGACGAGCTCTCGACAGTTTGCTTACCTAACGATTCAACAACTCATGAACACGCTAGAAGTGCGAACTACGACGCGAGCAACCTAGCGATAACGACGAAAGTCGGCCTACTCAAGCTTGAAGACCTTCGTTTCGAGAAACTTCACATTTAAAACTTAGAATCTAATTCTAAAAATTTTAAGAATTCGAGTTTAAGAAATTAATTCCTAATTCTAAACAATTACTTCGCTTCGTCATATCACATTTTTGTCCAATCTTTTCGCAAGTTTTCAGATTAACTCTTAAATAAGTCCAAGTTATTTTTTTTAAGATCACAGATTGTTTAGTCGTGTTACATGTATACAATATTCTACCCCTCGTTATCAGTCGTGGAAAATTATTTCTGCTTCCGCTGCAGTCATCGGACAAGAATCACGGTATCATAAGTGGGTCACGTCTCTTTGGACGAGCTCCGACCGGCCACGCGAATCGTGGCCGCCTGCATCTTCCGAGAACTTTTAAATAAATCACAAGTAGGGTCCTCGTGACCCACAGAAAGCCGCCATCATTGATTCCGACGAATCGACGGTGATAATGGGCGTCCAGGTGGAGGAGTCAAAAATCGGCGCCGTCATTGAGAAGGCCAAGTTTTACACCTCCCTCTGCCTGGGCACCACAGCGATCCTCGCGGTGTTCGCCTTCCTGTTTCTGATCCCCTTCGTCGTCGAGCCGGCGATAACCACTATTCTGGCAGACTTCTCGCCGCACGCGGTCGCCTGCGTCACGACGGAGCACGTGTACGCGGAGGGGTTGAAGAACTGTTCGTGGGCGAGCTGTAGGGAAGGTAAATAATCGATTCTTTTCTTTCGGCTTTTAACACAATCGGAACGATCGATGACATTGTTGTGGCTCTCGCCGTAGGCTGTACCAGCGCTGCGCTTCGTTGTCATCAAATCAGGGTCAACTACACTAGACTTCCGTTCGAGGAGTTCATGGCGAAGCCGTTGGGTTCGGTGCCGTGGGACGTCACCGACACCAAATTCTTCGTGAACACAGAAGGATGCGGTTACCCGCCCACGGTTAACTGTTCCGCTTTCGCGAAGAAGTACGCGTATGAAAATATGGGGAAGGTATTTCCCTGTTATTACAGCAGAACGCATCCGGAGACGGTTGTCGCAAGGTACGAACAAGGTCAGGCGACATACGAATTCATTGACAAGAATTAATGATCTTTCGATACAAAGCATTATGCGCTATATCTTGTTTCTCATTTAAAACGCACGAGTCATCTTTCGTGATCAGATAATATCGACTTGCACGAACATCAATCTCTATTTAGCAAAAAGGATTTGCCTGCTATCTTATGCCCATAGATATTCGTGGGATCAGAATCTAAGGCATTTGGTGTTGGCCTTGATTGTGCCTATAGTGGTGTTCGCTGCAACACTCGGCGTGCTGTGCTATTGGTATTGTCCGCCGATGAGCAAAGCGTGCGGCGGGTCCAGTCGCAATCTCATGGACAAGTATGCTAGAAAGGAAGAGTAAGTGTATGTATGCAGTGCCCGGTACGGGCTAGCAGAAACCGTGTTCTACGGAATTACTTTGAAATTACAACTTCGTTATCCGAAATGACAAAATTCGATCGAACATTGACGCTGAATGTATTATTTTTTGGAATTGCATCACTGTATTTCCTTGTGTTTGGCTCTTAGGCGTTAAATTTCAGTTATCAAAGTAATTCCTCCATTCATTTTGTGTGACTTGTGTATCATCTCCTCCGATTTTCTATCTCTGTAATTTCGTGGCTCCTCTTCCTTCTTGCAGCATCTTGGCAGAGGACGAATTCGAGGAAGACGAAGAGGAGTACTGACTGCTACCAAGGGCTCACCCCCCCGCGCGGGAGTGATGCCAGCGAAATAATCTCCGAATGGCTCCAGCGTACTTTACCTTCTAAATTTAAGCGATCGAGCAATAGCGTTTAGGAACAATTCACGAAGAGCGGAAAAGCAAAGTCCGCTTTTTACGAGTTCACTCGTTAGAGTTACGCTTAACGCTACATCCGACTTTTTTGCCCTTTAAGTCTGCTCTGACTCGTGCTTTCAATAAATGGAACGTACATCTAGGTTTATATGTTACAAACATATTTTCTCTTTTTTCTATTTCTCTCTTCTTCTCGATATTCCAATTACACCGAGATTAATTGTATGCACTTACGCGAAAGAGAAGTAACGTCAGGTTTACACGACGGATTAGCAACTATAGGGAAAAAAAAAAAATCGCTTGCGTGAAGAAAATTACCTTAAATTTACGATATGTAATATGAGCGACGAATATGAGACGAATACCAGAACTCGGACTTTTTAATTCTCTATCAGTATTCAATACGAGTTTCGAGAGGATGTGGCTCGAAAACAGGCGGGAGTACTAGAGAACAGTACCAGAGAATAGTATTATGCATTCATGAAATGTAATACGGTACATTAATAATACAAATCAATTCAGTTCAATGATACATTGAATGTTAATACGAAATATTGATGCTCATTAAATTATTATTCAGTAGCATAGTTGCATTATATTTTAAAATTTCGTATAATTTAACAAAATTTCAAATGAAGCGATGTTATGAAATGGTGACGATGAACTTCCGCGTGTTTCGAGCTGAATCGTGATAAAAGGCGCGCCTTCCTATTTACGTGATAAAAAATTTAAACAGTATATATAGTTTTTAATCAGCACCGACTAGGTTTTACAGCAGCATCGGATTTAGATTAAGCTACGCAGTCGTAAATTTACGACTCAAGTCACGTAAGCTGCCCTTGTGACGATAAGTCGATCGTGAAGTATCGATAAAAACAACACGAGCTCGTGGCTCGATGCTCGGAGCAATAGCTTCACTCTTCGTCGAGTTGAAGAAACGGACTCCAACGCGGACTTCTGTCGAGTCAATCGCGTTACTCGCTGCACTAAACAATGAATTGTGATTTTTCAAAGTCGCTAATATTTTAAGGTCTCATTTATATTTCCCATATTGTAATTTAACTTTTTTAAGTTTGTAAATCGATGGCTATTTTTGCAATACTTTTTAATTCTTTGACAAGCAAAGCTGCATAAAAGCTAAAAATATTGTAATTTTATAAAGTTAATATAAAATTTTGATTACGTATAACTAATAAATTTCTATCGGAAGGAAAGCAATTTATAAGTATTATTGCTGAGAAGAGTATTATTAATTGAGAAGAGTACAAACACAGTGTATTAAATGGAAATTATGGAAACGCTCTAGAATAAGAAGTGAAGCAAGTGACGCGGTTTGCTTTCAAAATCCGCTTCCGCACCAAAAAACGTAGGTTAAGATTAGATTGTAAGTAAAGCCTGTGAATATTAATCGTAATTCTATCGAAATCGATATAAGAGTTGTTACGAATTTTGTACGCGGACGCAAGTCATGTCGTGGATTCTATAATTGAAAAGAGGATATATTATATAAATATAACGCGCGTATATTAACTTATAAACGCACGTGAACGCTGGTACGCATTGTGCGCATAGCTCATAGATCTAGATGTAATAATATATATTTAAATTGGGATTTTTTTGCCGAAACACGCTATATTCCGTAAGCTACGAAACGACATCTTTTATTATTAGATACTTGCTTAATAATAATTTATTTCATGAAACATAATTGATAAATAAATTAATACCAATAATATAATAACTTTGAAACTCAAGAATGCAAAATAAAACAAAAAGGATATAAATTAAATAATTTGGATATGAGCAAAATATATGATATATATCAATGATTGAAGAAATTCATTATAATTATCTCAGATAACGAGATTGCAACATTTCAATTATATTACAGGTATATGCAACTGTATTGCAACACTGTGTTATTTAATTAGTTTCATATTTCATTCTCTTATAATTTATCTCTCAATATTGTCTTGTCTCGAATTAAATTTTGTGTGCATTGTAATGTTACTTGAAAAATGCCACACTTGAATTTTAATAACGTTTGTTTCGAAGCATATGGAAATTATGTCGTAATTTTACATCATATATATATATATATATATATATATATATATATATCAATTATAATTCCTTACTCGGCCTTACTTTAGGTGTCCTGAATGGGAAAATTCCCATGAGATAATAATTTCCTATGGACCCTACGTTTTGGCTTTCCCCATTTAAAGCTTGCTAGTCCAGTTTTTGTTACGGTCGATCGCGTAACTGTCGCAGATGTCCATCGATTTCATCTCGTATTAATCATAAAGTTTCGTCCGATTCTCTCTTGCTGCTACTTTTATTAGGCAAGTTTGATAAATTTTAAATGAGAATGCTAAATTTTAATTATTAATAATATATCGACACAATAATGTAATAATTAAAAATAATCAAAAATCAAAATTAGAGAATTGAATGATTTTAGATAAGCTTTTAATCAGAAACACCATTAGAGCATCGAATTATATAAATCGAAGGACTCCTGCTTCTCTTCTTTTTTGCGAGAACATTTGCTCAAGACGCTCATAATCGATGAAACGACGGCATAAATTAAATTCGCATACGCTTATCGCGTTTTCCAAGCCGCAAAAATTACATCCTAATTCATCGTCAAGTCATCGCAAAATTTTCATCTTCAGTTAGAATTAAAACTCTTATGTGATATTAAAATTCAAGCTGGTTGAAGCGAAAGCTTCAACCAAGAAAGCTCTACGCGGACAATTTAGGAGCGATAACTCGCGTATAGGCATAATTTTCGCATCACGTATCGGTTCTAGTGCCAATTAAATTTATTAGCTCGGCTAGCCCGTCGCAATCGTCGTAGACAGCATTTCAGAGCATCGATCGCGAGAAAAGATATTCATACATTAAGATATTCATAGAAATCAGGGATCTCAAGCGGATGGTTTTTTTACTTGAGTTTTAGAAAATTGTATTTAAGTTCTATAAAAAATTTTAAATTACAAAATTTTTACGAATGAATAAATTTTCAATTCAATTTTATTTTAGATAAAAATGATAAAAATTAATTAATAATAATAATGATAATATTGTAATATGTTGAATGCAATATAGAAGGGAAAATAATGATACAGATGATAATAAGCCAAAGAAAGTATTCTGTAAATAATATATTTAATACAGTCTTGGAAAGTTAATTAAGAAGTAGGTTAATTAAGGGAAAATTTAAAATACATATCTGCTTGAGATCCCTCTTTAGATAGGTAAACAAATTCTAATATAAATTTAAACAATTTATATGAGGATGAGGTAGAGTAAATAATTCCAGCGGTTTTAATTGAATAATCTAATTGAGCACGACTTGATAATAAATGAGGTATTGCAAATTCTATTTCCACACATACGATCTAACCATCATACTCGATCTGAATATCAGCAGTGCTGTTTGTCTTTGATCGACAAACGAGCGTATTTGATATCTTATCTTATCTTCATATATTGGATGTTGTCTCCTCGCAATGTTATTTGGCTACTATAATAGTAATGGCACTTACTATACTATAGCTGGATACTTATCATACCGACATCATTTCCTTCTCTCGTTTTCTCGTCTCTTTTCTTATATATAAAAAAAAAAAATCTATAATATAAATGAGGAAATACTTTCCGAGACGCTTCCTTCCTCTCTACTCGAAAGTTTTTAACTTGTCCACCGCTTCTTATGTACTGAATCATCAATATTGTACATAATATATACATACGGTGTGTGTATATACATATAAATCACATACTCGCTCTGCGATACAAACAGACTATTGTAAATAAGAGATTGTACGAGTTCGTTTAAAATATATAAAAAGAACGTTTTCTGTTAATAATTGATCCATTATTTTTCTTACTTTCATCTCCCTGACACATTTTCCAAAATATCTTTTAAAACAAGTTCTATCTTTAGCTCTTTAAATTTAAAATAAAAATAAATAAATAATAATAAATAAAAATTAATTCGATTCTATTTAGAATATATAAAAAAATTTCAATAATTCATATGTTATTTTCTTATGACATTTCACATATTACTGTTCGGAATATTAAAATAAGTCTGAACAATCAAAGATTTATGATTTGAAACATTTTTACGTTTGTCGATAAAGTTTTATGATACAATAGTAAAATTTATATGCATCGCACTTCTATCGAGCTTCAACTGGTGATATTACATGAAAAATCTATCTTCACATGTATTATGCGAAGATTACATAGTACTAAACGAAGACATTTGACCTTTTGCTCTGAAGGTCGTAGAAATGTTAATCCAACGGAACTAACACTCCACCCTACCAGACTGATATCGAGGGGATGAATCTAAATCGATAGGATAGATATCAACTGACTGTGTTTCATGAAACACCCCACTTATATAATTTCTGATATACAATGAATAGTTTCACATTTCATAATGTAAACTTATTTGCATATTTCATTTGCTGATTCTTTCGCGTGTGCAATTCCGCACGTGCGATTTAAAAGATTGGAAAAAACAAACATTATTTTTATCTACGTAAATATTATATTAAATAAATACAAATAGTTAAAATTATATCACGATTATCCAACTTATCGTTATTAGAATATATGTAACACATTTCTCCTTGATTTTAATTTTAGAACTTTATACCACAAGTGAAATTAAACTTAGAAATTTATTTCAAACGAAATAAGTGTTCCGCAGAATGTTATCTGTAAATCTGCAATCTGCATCTGTGTAAAAATAAAAATTAAACTATCTCGTATAAATTATTTTTAGTAATTGCCTTGAATATTTAATACAAAAGTAAAAAGCTTAGATTCAAAAAAGATATTTCTGGTGGATTTTTACCTTTAAATAGCCCATAAATTTCCACCCTCGCAACAGCAGAATGAGATAAGTCTATGAAGTCTACTGTGGGTCGACGTTTTATTCGGACATTCCACCATGGAAGAAAATCCCACCCCCATGAAAAACGCAATATACCACGGCGCAAGCTCCGTGCGAGAGAACTCGCGAGCCACGACTGCCAGTGGTAGACTTGTTTTCAAACAGTCGTCGGAGTTAGTTGGTTGCATGGCTACCTCGCGCGTGTTGCATGATCGAGATTCTCTTCCTCGGGAGGGATGAAAAGTTCGCGACGACATGACGACGACGTATTTGCGAGTTACGGACGGAAATGATCGCGAGATCATCGCTCGGTATCGATGATCCAACGAGAGATGCGTATCGATCGCGTGCGAAGTTAATTTTCATGACGTTTGACATGAACTGACATGATTTATTCGTAATCAAGTATCGTTTGTGTGGATAATTGATAACAACAAAGCGTAAATTTTCAATGAGATATGAAGCGGACATAATAAAGATGGTGAAAGTTATTACATTGTTAATGAATGACGAGAAAGAATGAATGAAGAAGATCCAATCTTTTAAATCATGATCCGAAAAATTTATCGGATTTACGAAGAAATTTGCAAGAATTTGCAAGAAATTTTTTTGCAAAAAAATTTATGAAAAAGCTGTCTTGCTATAAAAACGTAAATAGTTGTAGTTAAAGCATGTTCATGAAGATTAAATCATTTACAAGATAGGAATCATCGAACTTCTGTGAAGGAAATATTCGTTTTTTAAAGAAAGCATAGTTACTTACATTAGCTGCTTAAAACATGAGCAAAAAAACTTTTCATTTAAAAGCGCACTTGACAGCCATAAAGAATTGAGACACCCAATCAGCTTAAAAGTAAAGCGGCTTTGATTTTATCGGAGATTTGCTTCGAACGAGTAGTGAACACTCGCGTTAGTCAGGCAAGGAACAACGACGATGTGAAAAATAATCCTTGTGTTTTTATTTCTTTCTAAGGATTTAAATCGATGATATATAATCCTGCAACAGTTAAGTCATTTCTCTCGCCATATCAAAGTTTCATTTTCGGCAAAAAATATTTAAACTATAATTTTATAGAAATTTTATAGAAAAGGAAAATTAGATATAATGAAGTTGTGTATAATTTATTGCTTTCAACAATGACTAATAGAATTGTACAGCACATCTATAAAAACAACGTTCTAAGAATGAGAATCCCAAAGGTATTATGAGCAAGATAATCGCTTATTCCAAGGTTATTGGCAAGTGGAACAATCATTAAGGACATCGTCGTGGGTATCCCTCAGAGAAACGTCTCTCTAACATCGAGATCGATTTTCCCTCTATAAAAAAATACAAAAGTTTTACTTCCCGTTTCCTGTTTGAATAGTTGACGTTGATATAAACATCCGGGAGAAAATTTTATTTTATACGAAAAAAAGAATCAAGAAATTTAAAATGCACTAAAGCGACGTCCTTTTAATCGGCGTTTGACTGTAAATTGTATACCTGAAGAATCTCGGCGACGACGCGAGGAACGCGCCAGAAGGAAATTAACGACGTCACTTCCGACGTTAATGGTGGCACAGAAATCCGGATCAATAGCGCATTTTTTTAAACGGTCGTTAAGCACCCACCCGATAGTATCGCGTTAATGGTATTATCGATATCTAATTCCATATTGTCCCGTGTGGAGCATTCGCTCGCAACTACGCGGCTAATGAAGTTAACACATGGTAATTGCCTTAAGTGCATCCGACGGATCGGACGCGTCTAACCAAAGAACAACGGGGGAGAGTCGCGCCGCGCAAACACGAGAGGAGGGTTACTTCGCTGTTATACATCACCGTGAACCATCGACGAATGACTGATCACATCAGCTTGAAACCCGATCAAAAAAATAGGGCAATCCTCGGCGATTTAGCAGAATTGTGAGTCATGTGCGTCTGGTGAATCATTCGCGTGGCAAAATTGGAGCTTACCACGAATCCACGATGCATTACCACGATGCTGAATTGTTAACGCTAATTGGGACTAATTAACTTCCGAGAAGAAGAGAGAAAAAGCTATAAGCTACTCATTGGGTTCGTGAAGAGTTGATTACTGGGACTGAAGAAAAGTCTTTCCTTTCATCCATTTATTTATATCGCTGAAAGAAGAAATAAGAGACTCAAGGATCATCTCCTTCCTTTTTTTTTTTTTTTGACGAAATGGCATGACGATCGTGCGTCACGACGCGTGTTCGTGCCCATAAGAGGATGGTAGCTATAGCGAAATCCTATCTAATCGATGGAAGTCGTTACACATACACACGCACTTGTCGACCGACTTCGCAAACTTTTACTTTCCAAACGGAAATAGTATGCCGGCCACGAAGATTCGCAACGAAATGTCTCGCCTGTGCAGACACGTGCGTTCCAGCGGATAACACGAAAGTGAAAATGGGGCTGTTGCGAGCGATCGATTCTTAGCGCGAAGTTTGCGGTCCATTGATCTCTCAGCTTGTTTTCTTCAATGTGAGACAACGATTAAATTTCTTAAGGTCACTTATACACTACGTAGAGACGCTCGTCCTACGACAGGAATGAAATGTCGACACAAAGTCGCCTGTTTTTTACGTCATGTGCTCCGAAAGAAAGCAAATATAATATACGCGACAGTGTTTGACATGGGAGCGGGATTATCAAACACGAGGAGAATTAATTTTCGACGGATAATGTCGATAAAAGAGAATAAACGTTAAAACTCGAACGAGTGAAACAATTTTTCGACGAGTGCGGGCTGAAATTATTACCGCTGAGGATCGCGCCTGTCCCCTTATGATCGGCGTGGAATTAAAATCCGTGGGATTTAAATTAAAAAAATTCAACAGAAAATTTCGAAAAGAAATCTAGGTATCGCCAAACATTGCAAAACGTCGCGCGATGGGCCGGAAGCAAAAGCGCCGCCTGATACCGGAACAGGATCGTAGAATTTGCGGCAGCATATGCTTCTTTCAGTTCACCTTTGTCATCAGTTGCGTGGCTTTGGTTTATCTCAGCGTCGCGATCTACGCGCCGTCGTACAGGTAAAAAAACGACGAATTATAATTTATAGCAAAGATAGAAATTCATCTCTAGCGTATCCTAATTTCTTTGAGAAATCCTTCGAAAATCTTCGAACACATCCATTATATAATATTACAAGAAGATATTAGAATATATAATTATATATCCCAATATTAACAATTAATTATTATTTATTATTGATATTTATTACAATATTATTATTAATATTAATAATAATTATATATAATTGTATATCCTAATTTCTTCTTTGGGAAACGTTCGATCGGTCAGATCATTAACTTCTCAACTTATCCAATGGGCTTGTTTTTCCTCGAAGTTTTCTCGCAGAAGATCGCGTTGTTCAGCGAGCAGGATTATTAAGGGGAGATTATGCCGGACGTTTATTCAAGCCAGAAATTTTATTCAAACAAAGTTGCGGGGAGAGAGGGATGTTCACCACTTGTTTCTGTAAGGTAATCTGAGGCGCGTTAACGACGCAACTGGCATAATTTCAGAGCTTTCCACATCGGCATCGAGCCGGAACCGGTGATGTGCCAAACCGTTAACGCCACGATGGTGAATAATTGCGGCTGGGCGAGTTGCGGCGAGTGGTGCTTGACGAAGACGAGCGGCTTTTGTCCGCAGCTCCACGCGACCGTCAGACGTAACGGCACCGACGTAATTTTTGAAAATTGCACTCAGTTCAACACGATTGCGTGCCCTCAGGTGCATAAAGTAACGCTGTAATAAACGCACTTTTGCAGCTCTCCTGCTTTTATTAAAAATGCAATTTCATTTAAAGTTGAAATATTTTTAAACGTAAATTATTTAGGAAGACCCTGGTGAATTATATTCGCACGCGGATATGTAAAAGATATCTATGATAATATGGATAATAAAATGAAATAAATTCTTGAGAATTTGATAGTATAAATGCAAAATAATATATCTTAAATTGTTTATATTGTATTTGAAATACTGAAGAAGAATGAAGAGACTTATATGTTAGATTTTTTTATTCTTTTTGTAGAGAGAAATAGGAAATAACAAAAAACCATTTTCAATTAAACCTTTTATTCAAATATTAATTTACTTTTGATTAATTTATTAGTGATCTGATTGTTTTAATTGAAAAGATATAAAGTTTTGTTTGAAATTAATAAAGAACTGAGAGAAAATATTTTTAACAAACTTGGTACAATCTCGGAAGATTGAGAATATTTACGATGTAAGAACTGACATTAAAATTTTACGATGTTGTTCGACGTTATTTTGTTAGGAACAGTTACAATCTTGGTTAATTAACGCAATTAACTTGAAAATCCATAGTAAAGTTTCTTCAGAGAGAAGGTAACATAATAAGCTTTGTCCCTTTATACTTCACTAGCTCCACTTGCCATAATCTCCCCAAAAAACTTTTTCCACTTGACATAGTATGAAAGTTTTTTCGGTTGGTACGTGGGCGAAGTGGTACGTTTACTTTTTGGATTCCGATCACTTTATTTCACGGTACATTCCCGATCAAGTATGATTGTAAGCTTTCACATGAACGGATGCTCCCCTGTGGGCATAGGCTTCCATCTCGTGGAGATATTACATTTTTATTGAAGCGGCATAAGGCTCCAATTTCTTCACCATACCGCCAAACATCGATGCGGTAAACGTGTTGCGTAAAAAAAATTGCATCCGAATAAAATATAACAATTTATTTGCTATATTATTAAGCATTACTTTCATTATTAATTCCTTCAATTTATGATTTATGCATTCAACGTTGAAGCAAAGTTTGCTTCACGTTAAAAATTATCTCTTAGAGATCAATTTTTTTTAAATTTTATTTGATAATTCTGATTATAATTTATTATTAAAATATAATGTCATTATACTCTTTGCTTCGGCTAAATTTAAAAAAATTGATAATATATTAAGCATATTTACAAAATATTATCTTATTAGTAATATAATTTTATTCATAATTCATATTAAACATTTTTTATTTTTTTAGAAATTATGAAAATTGTATTTTGTTTTCACCTTTAATTTGCCCTTCAATTTTCATCTCATCTCATGTTCTCATTTTTCCCGCTATATAACGATCCATCAACCGAGAAGCATCGATTACAGTCAACGGGATGTTTTCAGCTCGTTGAAACGATAAATTTTTGCAATATTCACAGAGAAAAAATGTCATTATGAAATATATTACTTGCGATATGCGTTGTATCATAACGTCAACCATCAGAAAAAAAGGACTCCTTTTGTCTCATTATATTTATGACTCTCATTTGCGAACGATATTAACTTTTTTCTCACTATTACCTGCAATTATTTAATGAACATTATGAAAGTATGATAAATAGGCGCGGCAAAATGCGAAAATGCAAGCAATATGAGCTTTTATTGTCATAATGATTATTCATTGTCGAACAATTTGCAGATTTCAACAACGGATTAAATAAAAATAATAAAAAATTTGTAATGTAATTTTTTTCATTATTTTAATAAAAATATATAAATATTAAGCTTTTAAGTAAATTGTTATAGTAATATTTTATAGTATTTAATTAATTAGAAAATAAATTTATCAAATTCATTTTTATCTGGAATTCAAAAATGATTAAAATGCATGTTACGGATCTTGATGGGTCGATTTCCAACTCGACGCGATGTATTTATTGGAAAAGGTTGACGTACGCGAATTGGAAGACTTTTAATTATCGTAAAAAGCAGCTAAAAATAGTCATTACACAAGATCCGAATCTAGAGCAAAAACCACAAGGTGGAAGGATACGAGTTACCCCTGAGGGAGCGTCCCATAAATATGAATATTTAGGCACGTGACATCGTATTGTATGCTGACCGCTAATGCTTTGCCAACAGGCCCGAAACTTTCTGAAAGTAATGGGATTTAATTAATGACGTTGATGAGAAAAGGCGATATAGCGTGTAACTAAAGCCTGCATGACAGCGCTTTTTGCAGCCGCATTGATGATAATACCGCGCAAACTTTCATAAACCATAAAGTAATTTTCCTAATTACGTAACGTGATATTTTTATATTTCTTGAACATTCTAATTAAATGACTAACTTCACAATAGAATTACAAACTAACAAAAAATAAAAATTAATTAACTCTCGCATGATAACAGTTATGATAGGAAAATAAAATTATAATTAAATCTCAATATTATAAATAATTAGAACTTTATATGAAATATTTTGAAATGAATTTTATTTTATAAGTAAAATTACTTTTAAACCTAGTTAACGAAACATCAAAGTTCATATATATAAATGAAAATTGCAACGGATTATTCGAGATTGCAATTTGATTGGCACTGATTTTAGCACATCAATTTGCAGCATGTATTGCATGTATTAATAATGAGATTAAATAAAAATTTTTAATGGAGAATATTGATAGGTGAACATGGGGAGCATGAAGAGATACAATTGCAACAACGGCAGCGAGTGCAGCATGTTGACCGGGGTGTTCAACTGCAGTCTCGGGCATTGTTCGAACATGAGCGAGCTAATGCTCTGCCATCACAAGGCTGACGGTATCATCATCGACAGCGACAAGGACAATATGAAATTGAACGGCTTTTTCAGCTGTCAGCATTCTAGATGCACAAAAATCAAGAACGCCTTCACTTGCGATCGATACTGCCCGAACATCTCCACCAACAATAGTAACGTGTACCTAATGCAGGGTGATAGTATTATATCAGCCAGATGCTCCCGTGGGATGGCCTTGAACAAAGCAAACGGTAGTCTGCCCGGTATCAGATTAGACGAGCCTATTAAAATCTGGGATGAGCGAAACGGCAGTATCGTCACGAGCTGCTTCGCAGTTACGAAGAACGGCAGCGTCATCAGGTAATGACGAATAATAAGGTAATGCAATGTAGTCTTGTCGCAATAAATCTTATTTTTTTTAAACTTGTCAAAATTTCGTTCTGCATTGAAACATATATTTGTAACACATATATAGAAAAATTGCTGAATGTCTGTTGCCTAATTCGTCGTATCTCATGAATAATTTATAATATAAAAATTTAGTAAATATACGAAAAAAATATGAAATAAGAAATAAATAATATAGATAAAAGTTTAACAAGTTACGTAATTTTTATATGTGCTGACAACATTTTAAAAAAATTAGGTAAAATTAATATTAATTATTCATCTTTTTATATAGTTGATAATAATGTGAAGATAATAATGAGATAGATGTAAGATAAATAGAAAAAAATGTGATTTGTATGAAGAAAATAATTGATATTTTATTTATGTTGCAACAAGTGCAAGTTATTATTGTTAATTTTTTAAGATACTACGTGTTAAATTTTTATGTTAAATTTTAAGAAAGAAAAAAAAAGTGCATTGTCAATACTATATTCTACTGAATTCCTCGACTCTACCTCTATCGTATCTTTGAGTATTTTAAATTCGCATAAAAATTGAGAAGAGATTCAATAAGACGCAAGGAGCTCGAGAATCAAATTGCCACTGATAGGTAGGCGACATTGGAGCTTCGTTGAATGATTGAATAGAGAAAATATTTTTGTTCCATTTATCGAAAGGCCTCATGACACCCATCATGGGCATTGATCAATAGCTAAATCCCAAACATTAATTTTTCTTGTGTATAAAACGAAGATAAAATTGTTAATATACCTTTACCATGTAAAATGTAGATAATATACATTCACATATTCAAATATAATCCCATTTCTCACTGTCAAGTTTCCCTTAAGTTAAAAGGTTGAAATTTTATTGAATTGTCAAGAAGCAAAAAGGATAAGCATGTCAATGACAGAGGAAGGGACCCTAAAATTAGGGTAAATCTGATACACTCGAAAGATCAATGGTTGCTATGGAAATACCCTATATTGCTCAATAAGAGAACTGGTATAGAGAAAAACGAACACGATTTTTGCAATAAAAGTAATTGACTCCAATAAAATTGAGAAGAGGGAAAATATATAAATAAAAAATATATAGCTTTGATTTGTATTCTCATACGATATTAATTGGTTAAACATTCAAACGTGTATCCGTTATAAAATTTTTTCACGAAAGAGATGTGTAAAGAAATTACAATGTTGCATAATATGCGTGAGAAAAAAACATTTATCTTTTTAAATTTTATTCATAATCGTATTTCTGTTACCCTAATTTTTTTTTTACCTTGATGATAAATCATTGATATGCCTAATATCGTTATCGCCCCTGTTGACATTCGCAGCACGGAGGATTGCGTGAATGGCACGTTATTAAGCAGGATCCCGATTCCCGTACCGTCCATTAACTTCACGAGCTTCCTGAAAATCTATGAGAAGAGCCTACAATATCCAGCGGATCCCACAAACGCCTATGTCCCGGCGCAGCAATCTTTGACAATTTACAATAGCTCGCGATTGTATATCAATCTCGAGCGTTGTGTAAACACCTTAAGGGGCGAGTGCAGACAATTCCTGCTCACCCATGGTCAAGATGGTGACAATCAAACCGCGCAGAGCAGATACCCCTGCTATTACAACAAGGTAAGGCATTTTCTGTCGAAAGATTTGACGAATGCATAACTCATCTCAAAATTTCCTTTCCCGTTAAATGGTAATTATGATATTTAAATAGAAAAATATATAAGTATATTTTTTGTAGAAAATTAAAGCGACTCTTTCTTAAAAAAAAAAAAAAAATATCCCGGCATCTTAATAATTTTTAAATAATTATTTATTTTATTATTATAATTATTATAATTACTATTTATATAAAACTTGTACTAAATGTGCAATTAAACTGCTGGAGAAAAAAAATCATTGTAATTTTCTACGGAAAATAGTTGTAACTACCATCGATTATCAGCTTTGATATAATTATAAAATATTATAAGCGTTTATGCGTAATTCTTATTTATGCGGATGCGTGTTGTGCAGAACGACTCGTTGTTCGTGGTTGCACGTTTCGACCTGAAGAAGACACAAATGGAGCTGTTGATCGCCGTCATCGTGCCGGCTGGGCTCTTCATCATCAGCGTGATCACCCTGATTATCATTTCGCGGTCCGTGCAAGTGGGAGATGACGCGAAGATGCGATGCAGATATTGCGCTGACAAGCAGGAAATTGAGGGCGAGGACGAAGGACTCGTGGAGGCAACGTCCTCCGCGACGCAAAGTCAGGGCAATGAGAACGAGATCAGAAGTATGACTCTTTAGCAGTACAAGCCGCTTGGCATGGGCACTGTGCTGGGTTACGAAAGGCTGCCACTGATCGACATGGACGACGCTGAGGATTCCTTTTAAAAAAAAACGCTCTGTCCGATTTTTGAAAAACCATGTCACGTCGAGTTGGTGCTCCAAATGAGAAGAATATTGAAAAAAATGGACTCTTCAAAAATTCAAACAAACGACGTATGAGCGAAGTTGGATTCTCGAATGGACATTAACGTCGTCTTCCGGAATAAAGTGTAATTTTTCTACAGTTACTACAATTATTGTAACGCGCAGGGATATGGACGTTACATTACGTGACTGATTACTGTGCTTGAGGTGGCGTTAGGTTCAATTATCTGCCATAGTGAAACTCGTCGAAAGTAACCCACTTGGGGTCCAAGTTATTGACTATTTAATTATATATCGATCTGATATATTTATATGTTCACTGTTGCCTTCGATGTACCGCTATCACTTTGTTTGCTCTCAAGACAAATGCGGATTAACATTGGTATCACAATCGTCGATACGTTAGTTTTAAGATTTCGCCTCCAAATATATTTAAGTAACCTTCATTAGAATATATATGTAACGGAATATGTAGAATATGATTGTTTAATGACTGAATATTTTAATGAAGGATATTTACATACAGCAGTGGCGTTAAATCGTCTCCGTGCAATGTATCCGATTAAAGTGCAACGTGAACACTTGATTGAATCAATGAAGACAAAATGGAGTAAGTGATGGAACGTGATGAATAAACGCCGAGATATTCACTATGATACCTTATAAAATGACATCGATTTTTTTTTATGTGAAAGGGGCAAGCTTGTTTCGATGTACAAAATAAATCTAGAATTACACGACGATCTAGCGCTCGTTTAATATTCGGTTATCAACGAACATGCATTTATATTTTTTCTACATTCACTTATTGTGCTACTCCGTAGTTGACTCCGTACGTGATTAGATATATCTAACACCGCTGGTGAAAACACTTGATGTGATTCCCTATTTTTCTGATACGCGAGCCCGAATAACTAAATACTACGACTGCCTATACGTAAATTATATTGTATACTACAATACATACTTGCGATGCATAAATATCACACAATATCCTGCGATGTAAATATATAAATATATGCTTTATATATTCGTGGTAATCGACATTGCCACAATTTTCGTGCCAGTTTCAGTCAGCGTGTGTTTCAAGTCAATCAAAAATATGATCCGTCATATGATAAATATTCGAAATACTTTATAAAATTAACAAATATGTGTATTAATTAGAAATATGAATTTTTATGATAAGACGTCCAAGAAATGCAATGCCAAAGTATTTTTGATTTTGAAGTATTAGATTCATTTCACATGTTTACTTTAAATAAAAAATATGTTCTCTATTATTTATCAAAGTAATCCGTTTAATATAAATAATTAAATCAGAAAGCCATAATTCTATCGGATTCTATGTATTCTAATCCTTCTAAAAAATAATTTCTAAAAAATTCATTAATCGTTTACTTTATTTCTTTAAAGAAAGAAAGTATATTTTCTAGCTTTTATCCGACAATTTTTATCTATCTTATAAAAAAAAATTGATGCGTAGAAATTCACTCGCATATTCAGCAATGTAAGATATTTACAGGCTTTAAATATGTAATAAGTAAATATAATCTCACGCAAGCAAACACACACATACGCATACACTTGAAGAGTAGCTATTAATAATCGGGAAACAAGAAACAAGGACTTTTCTGATGTCACTGTACTCTATGTGCCTTCTTCCGCTTTCGATGGAGCCAATAAAGTATACCTATTAATACTTACGAGTGCTATAACCAGAGACACACAGGCTCGCAAGAAAACTCTTTCTCTCTTAGGAATAAATATTAGTTATCTCCGTTTATTTCTATTCTGTTATAAAAATAAAAGTGTTCCGCTTTGCATAAGAGTTTAATTTCGTTATCCTTCTTGCTATTTAAAAACCATTATATAATCATAAAAATAATGTGATCATATTTTACTACTTGTTACAAACGGACAAAGAGATCTACGAACAATTAAAGTAACTAACGAAACGGTTTTTATAGAACTCCAATTAAGGGAATAATCCAAGATAATTAATTGTTCGCAAACGAAATAAAATATA
Source organism: Pogonomyrmex barbatus (assembly GCF_055798465.1). Lineage (NCBI taxonomy): Eukaryota > Metazoa > Arthropoda > Insecta > Hymenoptera > Formicidae > Pogonomyrmex > Pogonomyrmex barbatus. The sequence continues at coordinate 2,180,559 of NW_028297112.1, read as the reverse complement.
TAAATATAACGAATAATTGTATATATAATTATATATATAATAATTATATATTGTATATATAATTGTATATATATATATATATATATATATATATATATATATATAAAATTATCTATATGGAGAAAGGGCTAATCATCTTTATAAAATTATTGCTATTAGTTTATCATATATGTACAGAAAACGATATATTTCTGTAGTATATCTTTATGTCAATATACATTTACGACATAAATAAATGTGCCGACTGTAAAATATCATTTTCTTCTTTTTTTTTTTTATTAAATTTTCCTCATGTGCAAATTAGCGTATTCTCCTTCGCATATCTAAATGTATCTTCCGTTCAAAGTATAATTAATTCATTCAAAATTACCTTCATGAACAGTCCACAACAAACGTTGCGTGTTCGCGCGATTGTAAAATGCGATACGGAAAATGGGACAATTGAAAAAAAAAAAAAAAAAAGAACCGTCATTGAATATACATATCTTCCGCGTAATAATGGAATAATGGAAACGTCGAAACTTTTTGCCTTTTAAGAATTCCCTCCGGGACAAAAGTGCGATGTGCACATCTCATTGAAGATCGTATAAAATAATATTGGCGCACCTTGCGTGCCGCGAAGCACTTCGTGCCGAAGGCATCACTCGAAGGTCCTGCTGCGCAAGAACGAAATGCTTCTCATATCTGCCATTCGCTTGTAATATTGCCCATGCAAATTAATCTACCGCGAGGAACATTTTCTGACCTTGGCGCAACGAATATAATTCTACTCCCTTGCACGAAATTGCAGAGCGCCTGAAAAATTTTCTCTCGAAAACAGAGATCGAACTGCCGCCTCTAAAATGAAATCTCCTTATGGCTCGTATTTTTTTTTTTTGTAGAAATATATATTCTTTGCATTTGGTTAGGATTATTATATTATAATCATAATATCGTGTATATTTTGATTTGAATATACTGGAGTAAACTGTAATTTGTACGTTTGGAAAAAGTAACTTGCATTAATATTGTGACATCTAGATATATATATATATGATCTGGACAAGAACCATCGATCATCGCCGCAACTAGCTTTCATTCTTCAAACATTCTATCCTGTAATTTCTATCGTCAAACCGAATGCAAAATGCGGTCGTGTCGCTATGATAAAAACAAATGTGAAACTGAATTGTCATTGACCCAGATTCGTAGTATGCTGCTGATCAAAATCGAGTGCGTTCTTGCGTCAATCGTGTAGCTCGTCGCTCGACATTTAAAGGACTCTTCATAATACAGGCACGATTACACATTCATTACTACATAGCTGTGAGATTGTTTGCAATGTACGACGAGAAAAAGAGAGACAAAAGGAGAGAGAGAGAGAGAGAGAGAGAGAGAGAGAGAGAGAGAGACGGGAAGAAAACTAGAAGATAGTATCCCTCGTTTATTCCTAGTACACATCGTAGAAAGCTCGTTTGATGGTTTGATGTTAATGGAAAGTCTTAGATAAACATAAAAATGTGACCAAATAATGGAAGCTTTCAGGTTGGATGACCGCATTACGTGATAGGACAACCAACCAGCGAATAACACGAAATGAAGAAACGACCACGAGCAAATTATCGTAAAGAACAAAAAGAAGTTGTTTGGGTCGGTGAGCTTTCGGTAGACAATAAATACTGATAAAAAAAAACTGTACCTTTTATGTATTATTAATTCATTTCATAGAAATGGCCGGCTAATATCGATGTTTTTATCGCGTCTGCTACTACACCCAACAATAAGTCATATTTTTAAAAAAATAACAAATAATCAATTTAAAGTTATAAAAGTAATTAAAATAAAGTTATAAAAGATATAGAGTTCTATAAAAATGATGAAGGGGTGTGGATACGTTCGTCACGTTACGCAATAGTATATATGTTCTTTTGTAGATATATCGACTACAGAGAAACCAATTGTCTCGTAGTCGGATAACACCGATCGTTACATTAAATCAAGATATATCGCAGCATTACGATAAAAAAAATTTCTTCTGAGAATTCGAGCGTGATAGAAATTCCATTTTTCGTTCCATTTCTCTAGCAAGGGAAAACGTCTTAGGGGTGCTTCATTGAACAAACTGAACAAATTACGTTTACAACAAATATTGCAACCTCTTTCTGTCGATCTTCTGGAAAGAATAAACGAAACGTCATGAAGATTCACAGACGCAATTCCCTATGCAGCACGTCGACTAGACCAACGCAGTAATTCTTAATAAGATCCTAAATGAGAATGTTTTACTTATTTAAATTTTTTTAAAACGGAACAAAGTACAAAGTACCAAGAAGCAATCGCATTTCATGAATTATATAGTTATAAGAACGACGTTAGTTTCTGCTATGTCCATTTATCAATACGATTTAGCCTCGATGAAACAATAAATTATGAAAATACCTAAGACAATATCTTTTTCTCTGATTAATCAGCAAGTTGGAGAACTTTTATCGAAATTAAATAATTTTTTTTAAATGTGCATAAATATTAATTTTTCATATTTAAATATTTTTGTTATTGTTATATAATAACAACAATTATTAATAATATTATTATTATTATCAGTTTTATTATCAGTAATTTATATAGATATATAGATATGTTTTATATAGATATTTATATTTATTCATTATATAAATTATTGATTTTATATAACAAACTATAAAAGATTTCTAAATTTGGAAAAATGGATTTTTAAATATATTTCTACATATTTTTTAGTACAAAGACAAATTTTTTAAAAGCAATTTGTTTAATTGACCCTTAACAGAATATTATTCGATCAAGCAAACGTTTGGCAATATTAGCATACCTGTTGCTGTCTACAAAGAGATGTTCGTTCATCCATACTTTAGCATGGTAGAAATGGATTAAATAAAAAATAGATGATCTTGAAACATTTTTCCTCTTAATCGATTATTGATTTTTACACGCTATAAGTCGTATAGCAGTCGCACTTGGAAGCTATTTGCTTCAGATTGATAATGGAAACAATGGAATTGGAACATTGCTTCTACGAGTTCATTATACCTACTCATTAACCCCTGCCCACTGTCTCCATAACACTAATTTAATATGCATTATATTATGCATTATATTATATCATATATTTATCTTAATATATATATTTAATATATATTTATAATATATTTATAATATATTTATATATTTATAATATATATTTAAATTGCTGGAATACCAAAAATTTCTACGTAAAGCAATAAAAAATAATTTGCAAATATTCTTAAGTATTGATTAGATTATAATTAATTGCTACGTTCAAAAAGTTCAATAATTTTAAAAATAATACCTTCGTTTTTTAATATAAATAGAAATAATCAATAGATAGAAACATTTAATAATGCGCGCTTATGTTATAAAATAAACTGTCACTTTTTATTAAGATGAATACATTATTTAAATTAAATTGTGAATTGAATTGTCTACTTGTCTAAAACTAGATTTAGTCGATGTAGAACGATATTAAATTACTCATTCGTAAGAGATAATTCGCGAAGGCGGCACGTGTCAACAAGACTCGAAAGATCTACTATCAACTTAAACGAGCCCGCGAGCTGTTTCTGAAATAAGCTACCCTACTTCGAATAGGACGTGCAGAGGACACGCGTGTGATCAATAGATATGTACTATCTTTTCCTAAGCACGTGGATCAATGGAGAAGGTTTAGAGGCGCATTTCTCACTCACTGAAGTCTCACCTCGAAGAGTGGCAATCTTTTTTACTTTTTTTTATTTCTTGAGATGCAATGCAGGTTACAACATCAATTGTTTTCTTTGATTGACGTATAATTTATAAAATCCCGGTAATTATTTTTACTTCTAACTTATACTCGTCTTTATTGATTTTTGAATGAATGAGGATAAAGCAGAACGCGTTAAACTCGACTAAAACCATTTGTTGTTAATGTCGACGTTACCCGATAATTCATCCAACTTCTTTGAAATCCAGACGCGTCAATATATGTTCTTACATTATAGATTTTATTTACAGTATAATAATTAAAAAAATATATACTACTTTGGATGAATCACGAGAGATGTTCATCGTCGATGTATATGAAGAAACGCTTACCTTCAGTTGTTCTTGACGACGATACGCGTGCAACATCAATTGTTTCCGTTCATCTTCCGACATCAATGGCTCTCTCGCCGGTTTTCCAGATCCTCTCTTCTGCAGTTTTACAATCACTTTGGTCTTCTCGTTATTACCCAGAAAGTCCTTCATCTTTTTTCCGGATAATAACTCTTTCCCGGAAAACCATAGTTGAGCCAATTGCACATCGATTATCTGCAACAAGTGCACGTTTTTCCAATGTCAATAAAGATGTCGCTAATCTTCGGCTTGCTTGATTTTTTTGACAAACAATACAAAAATTTTAAAATTGTTTTTCATTGCTGGAATTTTTTAAACATCTGTAAAACATTTAAATATTTAAGCAACAATAGATAATGTATAATATTTAAGAAAAAATTGTTAAATTAGGATATTTTTAAATGATACTTTCTTTCAATTATCTCATGTTACTATATTAAGTATTAATTTACAAAATATAGCATGTACCTCGAGAGATGCTTGAGTACCAGTAAGATCTTCGGTATTTTCAAACTCTTTACGTATCACGTCATGTGGCGGAAGTCCCATTGGATAGACGATAGTCACGGCGCCTCTTAATAAATCCAAGGCTTCTTGGACAATCTTTTGGGTAACTAATTTCTCTTGTTGTACTAATTTCTGCAATTGTGCAAAACAATTAACAATAAATTAAACAGAAAAAGAAAGATTAAAATATAAGAAACTAATTTATATTTACCTTCGACGTCATGGCACGGGCGTCCTCGATAGTTTTTTTCAATACCTCCTGCATTTTCTCGTTCGGCTGTCTACCATTTCTACGGCCTGTATTTATCTAAACTTAGTCTCAATTTATCATGTAAATATGTTTAGTTTCAAATGCAATCTCCAATTTATTTATATATTAATAAAATTTTATCCTTCGAAAGCATGCTTAGAACTGAAGTAAGACATTTGATTGAAATACTTCAACGTGCAACTTTTGCACGATATAATAAGACTCTCATTGCAAAATATTAAAATATAATGATAATCTTGTGATAATCGTTTCCAAGTTTTTGTTTAAATTATTAAAGTGTAAGCCGAAAATATGAACCGTAATAGAAATATCAAGATAAAACATATGTATAATTTTAGTAGCGTAAAATTTATATCATCGAGATGAATATAAAAGGAGATAGAAGATAATCGAAGATAATCAATTTTGTAAATAAAATTTTGTAATTAATTTTTATTAACATTAATATTAAGAAGATACAAGTGCGTCACATATTTCTGTCTTTTTTATTAATTACTTTTCCATCCTTTAAACTAAAACTTTCGAAAGATTTATGACTTTATATTATGTTAAGGTGTTTATTTTTTTCTATAGTAAGACTCATTATCTGTTGCACACAGAATGTTGCGTAATTACCGATATTGTCTCTGTTAAAAGTCCAACCGCCCATGGGCACGCACTTGTCAGCCCATTCGTCCTTGAGTTTGAGCTCCTCGACCTGCTCATCTGTGAGGCCCATTATGTCAGGTGGTAACATCACGCCATGCTTAGCCAGCTCCTCGATCTCTATTTTTCGCGAAAGAGATACCCGTGAGAGAATGAAGAGCGACCGGTCAAGTGTAAGTCCGTATAATTATCCTGCGTGACTAATATCACACGATGCCCGGGATAGATGGATTCATAAACTCAGACCTCGACTTCTTATTACATGCTGTTATTACTAGCCGCGGGTATGCCCCGAAGAGATAATCACTAATGAATTTCTCGCGTTAATATTCCAACTGCGAGGCCAGGGCCACAAAAAAAAAATCATAAGAAGCAATCGGTGCTGCCTTTGTTGGTGCTTACTCGTCGCTTAGTCACTCTGTTTTATATCCTCTACAGCTTTATTGCAAATATATTCCATGCAAATATATTCCATGTAAGAAGATACCGATATTTAAGACTGTGTATATTTCAAAATCTCATGTGTACCATTAAATCTGAGATGAATAAAACTAAAGGAAATAATTTTTCTTCGTATTTATTTCTTAAACTACTATTTATGGTTCTTTAAAATAACTCCAACATAATTCCAAATTTTCAAAAGGTTATTTAATTTTTTTGAGATATTCAGAATAACTAACTATTTTTGCAAAACAGAATATAAAACAAATTTACCATAACAAATTCTTGAAATCTTCAAACGACCGTTGTAAATCACTGTGATGTCACGTATAACATCGTCCACGTGCGCCTCTAGGTGAGTGTCATATAAAAATTGGCTGTCATCACCTTTCTTCACGTGCAGTCTCACCATTTTCACCGAATTAAGATTTTCAATTAAAATTGAGATTTCTGATATAAAATTAATGTATCAAGTCGCGATTTATATCTTCGTTAACTTGCGTGTTTTTTTTTTTTTTTTATTGAAGATGAATGTATTATGGTTATATTATGGTTATATATTATGGTTAGAAATTTGATTTGAGAGTTGAAATGAATTCTGTTAGGTGCATCATTGGATTGTCACGAGGAACTAAATATATCTAACATATATCCACCCAACAAAAGTAGCTTGAATGTCAGGATGCATCTTCCATGGCAACACAAGTTATCGACTAAACAATGCGAATATAGCTAGCTATCAATGTAAGAGAAATTGGAATGAAAAGTTCATATATTTTGTAAGCATTGTATATTGTGTGATAACCGGCTTAAAAATATGAGAATAACTAGCATCAAACAACTAAAGATAAAAGGGAGCAATAAAAGCAAATCGATAAGAATAGGAAGATATTACTTAATGAGTATACTCTCTGTGTTGTTCATTATTATATAATATACATATTTACATTCTAGTGGAACACGGATTACAAGAATAAAGACGTTCATATATCGTTACAAATATTAAGAAACGCTGACGATGGATCTCTATTTCGGTCGTCGCGCTTCTACTGGCGTTTTTGACACAAAAATATGATATATTTGTATGATTACTTAACGTCGAGATATAATATATATAGTAGCAATTAATATTTTAAATATTCTCGGCGCAATAATATTCGCTGCACAATAAAAATCTATGTCGTAATTCATAACTCTCGGCTATAATGTAAGTGACTAGTATTACGTTAAAATACATTTAGAGTTTCGATTCGATGAGGTGCATCTTACGCAGGTCATTTTCTGTTTGGGGTTCAAACAAAGGTGATCCGTGGACGTAACAAATTATTGATAATTTTATCCGTTTCATTTCACATCAAATAAAGTTTTGTTGCGATTGTTGCACATCATGCTCCCATTGAGTGACGCGCATGTTGGAAATCTCAACATAGTTCTTTACATTTTTGTTGTTCTCATCTCACGTTAGCATTTTGTCCAGTGTTTATTTGTTATGTCCACGAGATGGTCCCTATAATAATTATTGCATACAAACATGTTGAACAATTAAACATCCTAAATGCGCGTCTTAGATTTGCAAGCGCAATTATCGGCTCGCGATAATTTCAAACAAACACGGCGAAAACAAATATCTTTAATTTTAATTCTTAACATCGATACGAGTAACAATGATAATTGCTTATGTTGAGTGGAGTCGCTTGCCACCCGCATGATGGAACAACGAGATTTAGAAGCTTACTCAAAATCCTTTCGCATTGCTCGAACAGCCGAGGCGATTGTGTCCTCAGCGGTAAATCTATAATAATGAGCAGAGCTACACGGTGTACTGGTTTATTTATAAAAGTTGCAACATATAGTATATTTTTAGTTTCATAAAAATAAATTAATTTCAAATATTTCATCATGATTGTAAGTTAAAAGAATAAAATAATAATATTTAATGCCGTAATAAAAAACAATACGCAACGTAAAAGAAATTTCTTTCTTGAAAAATTGCAGTCATAAGCTATTTCTGCTTGACTAAACCCTCAGTATTTTATTTTTTTGCACAACAATTTAAACGACGTAGCAGTGCATCGTATAGCTCCGACATTGAAATGACGTAGTTCTCTCTTTTACATATAACAAACACGTGCTTATAAGAGCACATTTATAAATAGACACACGTGTACATGCGTACGCGACATTTACATATTCGTTCGTCTACGTACGACGATATTTATATGAGAGGAAGAAAATTCCTCAACCGAGACGAATGTCAACTACATTAATGCAATATATGCTATGATAGAAAAATTGGCATTTGGTCCGAAAGAAAAATATAAAATGCATGAAATGTGTATCCTCAAGTACCCTATCTAGGCTTCGTCCCATTTTTAGGAGCCTGACGGAAACATTCGATCAACATCGTCATTGCAAATGGGCGCATACGAACACTGTCAACTTAGATGGCTTCGTTTATAACTAATCGCTATAATTGGTTGGTGCATTGTACGAGATTAAATGATTTTATATAGCATGTTATTATGAAGCTCGGTCTCCGAAGAATTATTTGTTCAATTTAAAATTTTTTCAGTTACAAAATAAAAAAATATTTGGCGTAAAGTTCAATAATTAATTTCCACTGCACTAAAAAAGAAATATTAAAAAAAAAATCTCAGCTTTGTAAATGTATTATAATGTGCAAAACTCGAAACAGTAACTCTTTATCAATCAGGAACTTTTATCGATTAAGATATGATTATGAGAAAATATTGTTAATATCATCTTTTATCTTGGTCGTGTCTCAGCGTACCTTCTATCTTATTTTTATCGATGATACTTGCTACGGTACAGAATAAACCCATGGAGTCGCTATTCTCATATAAACACATACACATAGTCGTCGAAAACACCGAATGACGTTCGTCTTCTATCTCGCAATCAGAAGCGTTTATCGATCGTGTTTCATCTTTCAGCATTAAAATGCAATCAGATTAAAAAATTGCAGCAAGACGTGATTTCAAGGATCGCGCTCAACCCTGATCAGGATTTGATAGAATTTACACACTCTCGAACAACAACAACAACATTGAAATTGCAAAAATAACGAATAGTTCTTTATATCCTGATTTATCAAGACACACGTGAGCCATTTGTATCATTAAATTCGCTGGATGAGATCCATTCTCTTTCTTCACGTTCTGTTTCTTGCAACTTTCATGATAAACGGACGGCAAGATCTTTGGATAGTAAACGTCATACGGAGGATTCTTCTACTACTATACGACAAAACAGGTTGCTTATCTCAAAAACGATTGCTGAACGAAGCTAACTACGACATCGGTGGGTTTTGGCTACTGATCGCGCGATCGATCGAGATTATTCCTCGTCGATGGTAGGCTGGACTTGTAGTAGGTCTTTTAGGACCCTGTGGTCATATTGCTGCTCGTCGGGTACTTGCAGAGTAGAAGAGGAAGAAGGAGTGGAAGAGGATGAAGAAGAGGAAGAAAAAGAAGAACCGTGCAACGATTGTTGCACGGTATCCTGCTCTCAAACTTTACTTTCGGGTCCATCGGTGGTATGCTTAAAAGAATTGCGAATTTTACTTAGATGAAGAGCAGCGATGTGTCCGTAGCTTTTGTTGTACCAGTCAGGTGTGCGACCTCTGAAAACAAATTATTCCATTTAGAAATAATTTTAAACAAGTAAAAATAAATAATTTATTTTGTAAGATATTTCTAAGCGAATGTTGGAAATTAATGATAAAATGTCTTTGCCTTAGAAGAAAATAGATAATACTAGTACTTACTTCGTATCGACTCTGGATAAATGCATTATGCGGGATTTGCCGCTGCCACATGGTTCGATAAGATAACGAGAGGCCAAAACAATGCCACGAGTTCCACCAAGCATGACAGGAGCATCTGGATGTTCCACCGATGTTTCGACAATGACACAAGCACCTTTAGGAAGATCGTTTCTCCAAGATCTATGAAGATTAAATTAATTAGAATCTGTAAACATCCCTAACAATCAAAGTTTATAAAAAATATTTATTAGAAAAGCATTACAAATCATATTGAAGTATATTTATGCATATGTTTTTATAAATAAAAAATTATAAATTTGATTTTTCATGACAAATAACATAAGCTCACCTCAATACACAATAATCTCGAGCGGGCAGCGGACTCATGTTTCCAGTAGCATATTGGAAGACCTCTACATTGGTGTCCAATTTGGTTACCAGTCTATATTTTAATAGTTGTGGATCCCAAATGTGTCTTTCTCTTAGCACACGATGTAACAGTTCGTTTGGCGGAGCTTCGACTTCAGTTGACACTCGCCAGAGACGAAGCGGGTGTCCATCACCAACTTTCTTGTACGCCATTTCTACAGTATTGTCGGCAGGATTGTTTATCGTGACCCAACCGCGACTTCTGCTGGAATAAATTGCAATCTCTGTTTAGTGTGTGTCTTCTCTATTAATCTAATTTGTTTTACTTTTTTGCTTGGATCAGATTTAACACTGTATTTTTTAAAATTCTTTCTCTTATTCATACTCGTCTATTTGGAAATATACGCATTTAATTAAAAAATTGTTATCTACTTACTCGCATCTACTTTATATGAAATATTAATTTTATTCGCTAATAAAATAATATAATGATATGTAATCACTTTTCTCGCGCTTCCTTCAACAACGCCGTGGTACAGGCGTACAAGTAACCCCTCCAATCCTGCTTCAGTTCCGAGCCGAGTTCCTCCAATGCGACCGGAATGCTCTCTTCCATGTAATTAAAGTGACACTGCGTCAGCATGTCCGATGAGACCTGAAAGCATCGGAAGAGGTATAAGCCGTGCCCTTCCCATTCGTTCGCGTTTGGAATCGAACGGAATGATCGCGATCAATGAATAACGACGCTTCGGCACTCACCATGAATAATTCACGATGCATCTTGATCAGATACAAAAGACAGTCGTGAGCAGCTTTGTTTTCTGAAAGTTCCCGCTGATCGGGAATGCCCACCGTTTTTCGCCTACGTGGCGACACGCTGCTCGACCTGTTGGTCACGTTCGTGTTGCTGTGATTGAAATGGAACAAGCTCGGAGCTAGACACACAGCCAGATTCGAGGCTGTCATTTGATTGTAGGGCGAATTGCTGGCGACATGATTGAGAAAGTCGAGCAGAGTCTCCAACGCTTCGCGATGTTCGTCCGGGAGCAGCAATAAGACGCACTGCACAGCATCGGGTCGCAATTCCACTGGTACATCTGTAAGAAGAAGGGGATCATTTCAAAGTTATCTTTTTTTTTCGTATAATTTAAATTATTAGATTTATTAGATTGAGAGCGTGGCATAGTAGACAGCGCACTGGTCTATTATATTAAAGGTCCCGGGTTCAATTCCCGGCAGAGCCAAAATATTTACGCTCGTCTCCTCTCGGAAAGCAATAGCAAATCGTCAAGAATAACTTTGCCATGAACGTCTCTCTATCAAAAATTTGTCGGAACCGGCGTTAAACTGTAGGTTCCATATACCTGCGTATAATCATCGTGCGTACACAGGTATATGAGAGAGATCACTACGCTCGGACACGAGTAATAAGACTGAGGAAGGATAATTTACGAACTTAGAAAACAAACTAGCACAAATCGCGCAAACTCACGTTGAAAGATGGCAATGAACGTCTCCGAAAGTTTGTTCGTCAGCAGAGCTTCCGGCAGTTCCCTAAAATATTGTTTGACAAGATCGGCGACGTCAAACGCTTGCTGTCCGTCGAAATTGATATTGTCTCCCTGGGTCTCTGTCATGACTTTCAGCTTTTGTATCCTCGATTTGACGCCGCTTTTTCTAAAGATGCCCACTTGATCCAGAGCGTTGGCTCTCAGCCATCTCAGGGCAATCTGAATACACTTAGGTAAAGCTTGACCAGTTCTCTGTAGAGACAACAAGAGCGGTACTCCGAAAACTGTTTTGTCTTTGTAATCAGGCGACTTGATTTTCCTGATAAATTTTGGAAGTTCCCAGTTCCAGCCAGTACGATGAGTCGGACAGTACCGTTCCATGCATGCTGTAAGTTTCAGCAACGCTAGCTTTCTCAGGACTAAAAGTTGCCCGCATGACATGGAAGCCATTGCTCTGGGACACAATGGGTCCAAGGGTTCGGGATAGAGTGATCCTCTCTGGAAGCTATGCCACCTGACAACGGTGCCCTTGTGCCTTGGTGACTCCTCCTCTGGTTCCGAATCTCTACTAGCCACAGTGGAGCCGCTTTCCTGACTACCCGCCAATTCGGAGCTCCTAGATCTGGATTTTTCCCGATAAACTGTCACCTCCTTGGACAGCGACTTGTCCCTATGTGAGTCGTCACGGTGTCGAAAACTTTTGCGCATTTTATCCTCCCGTTTTGAAGACGCTGGCTTGTCCTCTTTGCTCTGGGCGAGCTTCTCCCGATACCTCTGCGACTCCTTGCCCAGGTTCAAGCTACCGCCTCGGGTGTTAATGGGCGCACTCTTCGCCGGCGATTCCTTGGAACTTTGGGATCGCACGTTGACGAATTCTAGCACCTTCGCGTGGTTACTGTTAGCATCACGGAAGTATCGGTGTCGCCAGTTGGTCGGCTGGCATTCAGAGTCGCTCAGGGCGCCCTGATCTTCCCTGCCGCGATGTAGAAATCGACGGGCGCGATTCATCTTCGTGCGGGTTGGCGTTGGCGTCGGTCCGCCGCCTTGCGAACCGTCCGAACAGTAGCTGGAGGAATCGTCGCCGAAGGGGCTAGGCGCGTTCGCCAGCGGCGACGGCGGCAGATGGTAAGGGGAGGCCGGCAGGGTGACCGGCGAGCCGGGGATCTGTAGAGGTGAAGCCGACAGGAGATCGTTGAAGGGCACCGGCGCCGGCCCCGTGGGCGACACGTCGACGCAGTTCAGCTCCTTCATCTTCTGCTGCATGGACATCACGTCGAGCACCTGAGGCCCGCTGATCACCACCCCGTCGCGATTCTGGCGCTTTCGCCGCCGCGACTTCAGGGACTCTACGCGCCTCAGGAAGGCTTTCGCGCCGTCCCTCAGTCTCTCCGAGCCGGTCCTGCGAAATCGCGGGCCGATCTCATCGGGAAGAGTCCCCGGCGGCAGACTGCCGTACCGCAGGTTCTCCAACATGGTGTCCTCCGCTTCTTCGGCCTCGAGACGATCCTCGAGAGAGTCGTCCTCGGAAGCGGCGTTCTGCCCGGCGATCGCCTGCAGCCTCTCGACATTCGCCGCTGTGACGTCGCCTATGCGGGACCAGCGTCTCGTCTTCTTCTCAAAAGTCCATTTTTCGCTCAAGGCGCACTGCGTGTCTTCGTCGGACTCGTCACCACCGCCACTCTGTGTGTCAAAAGTAATAAAGCATATAAAATAATTTTTAATTTGCAATAATCTAACTTACATCTAACTTACGTTCCTTACGTTGATACGACATCGTATATCAAATAATGATAATAATGATACAGAAAGAAGAAAAAGAGAATGCGACAGCATTTATCCAATACACTAATTATTCTTTTTAATAGCAAAGACATATTAACAAGCTTTAATAAAAATCGATGTTTATCAATTTTTGCTAAAGAGCAAAATTAAAAGCGTTGAACGGAATTATATAAGGGAATAATTGTAAGCGCATTATCATATTTTTAACAAAAGTCGCGACAGCTATTTTGATCGACCCAAATTTTCAGGCGAAAACACGTAGCAAAAAATGATTCACCAGTCTGAATCACGATCCGGATCCAGTTCGATCTAGATCCGGCAACGCGATTCGAATGAAAATTCCATACGTGCGTGCCGATTTTCGCGAGCCTCGAGCCCATTTATTTCGCACGAGGGATAATACTGTCGCGTGTAAGGTGCGATTCGGACAGGCACAAAGTAAGTAATAAACTATCCGGCCGGCGCGTGTAAAAGCCTGGGCGTTCCTTCCGCGGGATTATAGCGGCCTAACAAAGTGCCTCGAAGGAATATGTGACTCACGTTGCCCGACGCGACGTCCATACGAGGAGAAGGAGTATAACTCGCTCGAGATAAACGATCCTCGTCGAATGTTTAACGGACGACGGCGCTTCATAATCAATTCGTAGCGACGAATTAAGGACCGTCGGGGGGAATAGGCGGATCGCGCCCGTGTACCATAATTAATTGTAGAAAGTGTTCCGTGTGCGCCCGCCACTTTTACCGCTCGTAATCGGCGATGGGGTCTTAAGGTCGCAAGTCAAGCATTTCCTGCTGCCCTCGGTGGTAAAGAGAAAAAGAAATTACCGGCTCGATAACCGCGAAGTCATCAACTGGCGTAATAAGAGCTCAGTGATTTCCTGAGCTCACCGATTCACCGGAAAACTCGAGGCTTTTCAATAAAAATAAAAGGTAAAAAATACTGTTACTTATGAAATCAAAATATATTGTTAAAAAATAATGTTGCATTAGATTTATTCTTATTTATGCGCATATAAATATTTTCTTATATCGCAGTCTGTTTGTGCGTTCGAATCCATCAATTAACTAAACGTTGTATGAAGAAACACTTTAAATATCCATCACGTCAAAACAGTTTACGTCCTAATTATGTCTCCTAAATTACATTTGATTTCATTGTGTCTTTTAAAATTTATGACCGACTATTACAGATTTACATCACCACTCCGCTCAACGGTCCCGTCCGACGAACTGACATGACCCCAAATCGCGTGTTCCTAATTCATTTCGGGAAGCGTTAATGCGGACGCGACGTCCGACGTCCGGCGGAATAGTCGCTTTTATCGCCGCGATAAATCCCGTTTTATATAGGAAACACGGCGCGAGCGGAGAGTTACGATACACGCTATAAAAAAATAATTTACTAGGACGATCTCGCGCGACTAACGCTCGAAATGGCTTTACGGACTTCGCCGTGGACGAGGAACGGGGGTTCCGTCTTTTCTCGCGTCTCCGGCTTACCTTCCCCGTTTTTTTCCTCCTTTTTCTATTCGATTACGCGAGAAACCGAATTGTAATGAAGCAGCTTCTCCTCGGGGATGTGGGCCACGGATAAAAATACGCGGCATTGCACGCGCGGGATATCAGCCGGGAAATAAGGCGTGGGCGTCGCCGGCAAAAAATAGATTTTTCAGAGATTTCAGAGTGCATTTCGCACTCCGTCACTTGGTCTAATGTTGCAGGCGTGGTCGGCAAATCACGGGCTTTCGAAACCCTTCCGTTTCGAAGCGACGGAAATAAAATCGGCCGAATGACGTCCGACAGCGACGACAACGACGACGACCTCGGTGACAAACGTCGGGTCTTTGATGAGGCCTGAGACAAGGTTCACGCCGATGTAAGGCGCGGAATTGCGAAACTATTTTTGTGCCGCTAATTATTCCTTCCGGTGATCCCGTATAAATAAAACATCCCCTTCGCGCACGGAAATGCTTTTAGTGGTGTCGTACGGACCGACATCAATCATCTGGGAATCGTACGGTACTAATTTCATTGCTATATTTATTCAAGAATGTGTCGAGAAGAAAGCGCAAAGAGCATTCTTGTTAATTTCAATAATATTGCAAAAGCGCAATTTTTACAATGTCGTCTGTGATTTCGTTATCTTGTAATAAAGGTAGCTCTTTTATTTGAGTTAGAGGAGAATACAGAAGCGAAAGAAATTGCGCTCTTATAATATAGCTGTGAAAGTCAGCCCTTTATAAAGAGTGGCATGATTTTTCTTTGTAAACGTTGCGTTTTTCGTAGATCGTGCATTTGTAATGCTCCGAGAAAATCCCGAAGGGAAGCGTGATTCAGAACGTGATCTCTGTTTCTTAGATGAGAAACGTTTCTTTCTCTCTCTCTCTGTGTGTGTGTGTGTGTGTGTGTGTGTGTGTGTGTGTGTGTGTATGTGTGTGTGTTGAGTGCCACCGTGCAAACTGTACGAGATGTTGCCGCGGTGAGACCAGATCCATTGTCATGGATCACGTGAGGCCGCATACAGGCGTATACTCCGTGTGTGCTCCACGTGGAAATACAAAGGCGTCAAGTTTCGTAACGAGAAGCGATGTGTCGGGCCCATTGTTAGAAAGCCAACCGTCTTCGGAGCGCACGGAAAGACACCCATTTCGGCTTAGTCACCTTATGGGATTCGACGAGATACCATGAGAAGTCGCAGAGGTCACTGTGTCGTTTCTCTTTCCTCCGGTGACGGAACAAGCAGAGCAGTCCGTGATAGACTGGCTGATTGGAAAGACGGATAACGAACGGCGGAACGAAAAGCTCTCGGATGCGTGAACGCTGATAACGACTTTCCAAGCCAACCTAAGCTAAATAGAGTCCCTCGTTCGTGAATTGCGATAATGGCGATTGTGGCGGAGGAGAAATTGATGAGAACACAAAATTTTCATTAAGTTTTCGAATAAATGTAGAGTAAATGGTTTACTTTACAAGCACAATTCAAAGGCATTTAAATTTATAAATTTCGATAGTTACGCTTTTGATAAATCCTCCCGTATTTTTATAACACATTTTTCTAGCAGAAACGCAAATTGTAATACAGCGCATTACATACTCGATCGAAAGAGCTCTAAAATCACGTTTCATCAATTATTACATTTTTAAAAATTTTATTTTATCATTAAGACATTACAACTTGTTACGTCTAACGTAGGGCAAGACAATTCTGCGAGTCAGCGACGAAGGCTATGCATTTATCGAGGATCGACGTGATAGACACTCTCCGGCATCCTTCTTCCAAGAAGGATACACCTTTCGTAATGCATCGCGCGAAACGTTGAACATCGGCATCTCCATCTCTTTCCCTCCCTCTCTCTCTCTCTCTCTCTCTCTCTCTCTCTCTTCCTCGAAGATACATAAGTTTTGCGGACGATTACCGTCTGTTCGGCACTTACGTCGTTTGCTCGCTCGCATGCACGTATCTGCGTTTCCGTTCCGGCGCGTTACTACGAGAGACGTGACGATACCCCCATACGTGAGTTATTTCCGCGCGGCACTCAACGAGCCGTGTCGCCCCACGTGTACACGGCCGACGTCACTTCCGTCTAAGCAGGTTGAACAAACCTCCGCCCGTTGTTTTTCACGAAGGCCTGGACGATGGACGTTCGAGACACACGCGCGAATACGCGCGGCCTCGAACATATCCGAGAAACACTTGTTGCGCAAGGGAAAAGATTTTAGCTCGACTTCCGACGACTGGCCTATTAACAATGTATAGGGTGTTTCGCGATCGATCACTCCGGAGACGAATGGGGACTCAAAAAAAAAAAAACAAGAAAATCAACCTACAAACGTAGGTTTGGAAATGCGTTGTTTTTGAGTTATCGCCATTTTTGCGTTGAAATTTGAAATTGCTTTGCTCTCGAATTTTTTTGAAAGAAGAGAAGGTTCTTTATGAGTTTCTTAATGTAATTTAAAGTCAAATGAAAGTTATAGACTGCTTTAGCATTACTCGGGATGCACAACTGTGGAACCGTGATCTTTGATGCCAAGAGATGTTAAGCGAGCTGTATGTCCACGTGGTGCATTTTGTGTAGTACTGAAAAACCCACAATTTTTATTTAACTTTAATTATGTTATAAAACTCATAAAAACCATCTTCTTTTAATTTTATTTTAATAAAAAAGATTCGAAGGCAAAGCAATTTGAAATTTCAAAATAAAAATCGTAATTTAAAATACTATAATAATTCGAAAATTTCCGGTTCTTATCAACTTTTTTTTTTTATTTTTGGATCCCCAATTATTTCTCGAGCGATTGATTTCTCCTTTAAAACATCCTGTATAATATCTCATCGATTTACATAATATTCTCGCAAGAAGTGTAACATGTAATATTACTTAATTACGTAAAACTTAAATAAAACTATTGCAAATCATAATTACACATGTAACACATTGTCTCATATTGTGAAGTTTATTACATGTTAAATACAGCTGAAAATATATATAGTTTGAATATATTTGCATTATCGTTTATCTTAGGTTACATAAAATGTAATTATACGTGACATAAAGCTCCAGGCTTCGGTTTAATGAACATTCTATTCCCTTACTCTGTCTTACAAGTAATTATAACAGACGCGTACAAATTGTAAATATTATATCCACTCGTAAGTGTTCATGTTGCCGAAGTAAATGGTCGTATTGGATCGCAATTAACCAGTCGTCGTAACACACGATGATATTAATTTAATTTACAACACCCATGGCAGATGAAAGCGGCCTGTTGCAACAAGAAAATTCAAGTATTGTCTCTTTCACAAAATTAACATTGATTTTAACGCAGCTAATTTAATTGATTTATCGGTACGTGCCGTATCGTTTTTTAAATATGGCCGACTAAAATCTCTAATTAGTTAAATATATGATTTAATATATACTGAGCATGTTGATTAAATTTGGTTATAAATGCAATCGAAATATTAATAATTATAGATAAAGTTGATCGAATCATAAACAATCATAAACATTTATAATTACATATAATGTAACATTTCGATAATAAGTTTACTAGAAAAGTCTCAAACAAGATAGAACGATCTGAAAAGTACAAATTGCCAATCAAATTTATTTAATCCGCAGATATTAAATGTCTAAACTTTTATTATTATAAACCTATTGTACAAATATTAATTAATATAATATAAATATTAATAGAAATATTAATTAATAGTTTTGCGTAATTTGTATTTGTATATATGTATAATATTCGTAAAGTAACAATTTAATAAATTGAAAAATCGAGCGATGCCACGATCGTCAGTTTGCGCCACAAAAGAAGGAAATCGCGAGGAGACAACGCTGGATAAAAAGAGGTCGTGGCTACAAATTCAATGACGACCGGTTGATATGTTGCTAGCAGGAGAGAGAGAGCTTATATTCGATGTTTCGCGTAAAGAAACGGCTAGCATGGCGGACCGTACGATTCTCGAAGGCTTGTCACTGAATCACGATTGTCAATGAAGAAATCCACGGCTGCGATCGATGAAAATCCCTGGAATGCCGGTCTCCTCTACTTCTTCTGCCGTCATCTCGTTCGCAAGTACGGCGATAACATACTTTCGAATCGGGAATTTTAACTCACGGAATCGACAATGCAATCGCAAGGAGCGCGGTCGGTTTTTGCCCGTGCAATTTGTTCGCGCTCGACTCGACCAAGTCTTGTTTGAAATACAGCGAGGAACGTGAAAAAGCTTCCGAAATATCGAAAAGATACGGCAATGTTGCATCAGTGACAACGAAATAACTTATTCAGTTAACCAGAACTTGTTAAACCGACGTCGGGATTTAATGTCATATTTTGAACGTTTGTTATTCCTTACGATAATGAACCCAGATAAAAAAATTGAAATTCGACACATCGAGTTTTTCTCAAGTCTATTTTGTGCTGACTAAAAAGCTAAGTCTAATTTTAACAATTCGATACGTGCAGCACGAAGAGAGAATTTTTATCGCGTGCCACCCAGAGCGAACGAAAACGTTTGAAAATCTGGGTCATCTCGTTCTATGTTGGTTCTAAATTTGGGCCGTACGACCACCGTCGTGTAGAAGCTTGCGGCCTACCACGATCAATGACACTCGATTTGCAGCGGCCTAACAAGTACGAATGGCCCGTCATTGTGCGGAACGTATATCACGAAATTCAATTAGCCTAACGTCAAAAAACCGCCAATCAAACGGAGACCCAGAGATATTTATGCCGTCATTTTCATTAACGGGACACTCGACCAATTCTAAAAGTCCAAGAAGAGGGAGGGCAAAATAAATGACAACACGGCAAAAAGAAAAATTCAAATCAATTATAGAGTGCATAGAAATAATTAAAAAAATATTTATCATTTTTAATTATCACCATTTTAATTAACAATCCAAATAACGTGTGAACATTTTTTTATATAAAATAACAAGTCTGCAAGAATCTCGCTTTCTGAAGTCGGTATGTCGATGCTCCGAGAGGTGTGCACTTTCCTACAAAGACTCGCGCAGATTCTTGCAGAGAAACATTACGCCATGATATTCTCGTCACGCCTCATTAATCCCGATCACCTCCACCGTCACCTCCGCCGTCCCTTACTTCCGGTATCATTAACTAACGAGGCGCCCTAACGGTGAGTAAATCCTCATTTAGCGAGAACCAGCTCGGCCGATCGATCATCCAATCGTGGGGAAGTATTAGAACAGCGTCGGTTTCAAACGATAATTCTCAGCCGAAGAATCTCATGGGAGTTTCTCCCGATGCGCGTAAATGGCACGCGTAATGGCATCCGGTGCAACAGGACATTCGAGTGGGAATATATCAAACTAACATTACGCATGACACTACGTATTGTAATTAAATTTCACTGGTAAAAAATTATCATGTTAAATTTAAGTTTGTTTTTTGTATAATTAATATAATTATATATGATATATATTATGGAGATAATTTAGCTTCGTGAAATTTAATAAATAGAGTTTACGATAAACGTGATCGAGTGAAAACGATCCGACGATTGGGATCGATCTTTGGGATTTGAACCCTTTCACGTTTGCAAATATGATGATCGCTGTCTAAATTTTCCAAGTCGAGGCCAAGTCGAGGCTTCGCGCACGACAACGACGACGACGACGACGACGATGATGACGACGACGACGCCGCCGCGCTGTCTGGCCGTGGGGTCGTTTCTCTCGACGCTTCTCTCTAGACTCTCTCGCAAGAGAGAAATCATCTCGCGGCATCCCGCTCTCGTCCCTTCGCCCGAGGCGATGCGTGACACTTGTTTAACGCGCGTGACGTGTTGTCCACGAGAGATCCGCGCGTGTGTGTGTGCGGGTAAACGTTTCCGAGGAAAAACATAAAAACAGAGAAAACAGCCGCGATTCTTTTTTTTTTTTTTTTTTTTCATCGTTACTTATTATCATGGAAATGTCGCTTATTAAACGCTTTCGGGAATAGATCCGCAAAGTGCAAAATGTGAAGAAAACCACCACATGGTATACATTGCATTCTCTAACGTGAAAGTAATCTTGTTGAATGTGAAAAATTCAAGATTGAGGAAACGGAGTACGTCTACTTACTTTAATCTCGATTTAATTTACCTTTTTCCAGTTTTAAGAATTAAAAAAGGATAAACAATTAATTAAATCGAGATTAAAATTAATTTATATCGGTAGAAATGGATATCAGACTTCGAAAATAGATAGTTAATTATGATTGAGATTGAGTTAAAATTGAATATCGAAACTTACTAAGTGTTAATCTCGCATGATCGAGCGTTCTTTTGAAAGCTTCGCGTATTCCGAGGCTGACTTTGATGTTCGTCTTCGTCCTCGATCTTACGGATCGCATGTAACCCGCGGCAGACCTGCGAATCCGACTTAACTTCGTCAAAACTCTGACGCACCGGTGGTCTTTTAATCCGACGTGGACCCATCAATTGCATTAAAGTTGCGACACGGTGCAACGGTTCCGCCGCGGCCGTTAGTTGATTTAAGCAACCGCAAACGGTATCGCGGTCTTCATCACGGTGTGACTTACGCTAATTGGCTTCTGAACGGTCCGATGGAAATTTATGGTAATACGCCAACTCTCGGCCGTGAGCGCTAACTGCTCGCGGTTACACGCGCAGGACAGCCGCGATAACTGCACTGTCTGTTCTAAAGAAAACATCGCGATTTGACGGCGGCCACCACCGTCGCTGCGAATGGGTGCGTACAGTGTCGGATTCCAGAAAGAATCTCTTAACACGCCTCGAAAGTAGATTCATTAAAGTTACTTCAATTCCTATTGCAAGAATCCAACAAACAGAGCATTTCTTATATCGACCCTCCTTGCTCGATTATATTGATATAACTAGATAATAGCGCGGACTAATTATGCTAGTTATTAATATAATTATTATTGTTAAAAAAAATTAGTTTAAAATCAAAATAAATTATATTCTCAGATATAAGTGTTGGTGATCTGAAAAGAATTTTACTTGCTGATGTTGATTTGCGATATTAATTATAATTTTAATTAACTGGACTGTACAATCTTTCTGTTATAAAGGGATCTCGTTCTCTTAAAGCTTGCTCGCTTGTCTAGATTCTGACTGAAAATACATATTTTCGAACTTGGAGGACACACGGTAGATGTTATTTGTTATCGATTGTTATTCTTCAACTCGTCAAGATTTTCGGTTTGTTTATTCGTTCGTATAATAACTGAGACGATCGTCGCATTTCTTAATTTCTGATCCATAAATTCTGTACAATAAGCAAGAATGTTATAATCTTCATATAGATCTTTAGTCTTGACTTGAGTGCAAAAATAATACTCGCATTAATACAAATTCAATCAAATCAAGGTAAAAATTTGGGAAGAAGATTATAATATTCTCGCTTATGAGAATACCTTGAGAATATCTTGATTTCAGATTAATTCTTTTTCACGTGGGTAACAATTTACAACGTATGACAATGACTTAACGCTTCTAAAATTCCGAAAGCGGCAACGCGGATGCCGTTACATCTGCAGTTATGGCAAACCCGCGATTAAAAGTTGGGACAGTCCTCGCTGGTACTTCTCTTCTGGTGAGAATGTGAGATGGCGATTATGCAGGTGCAGGTGCAGCGGCGCAACGCGGCGGTCTATTAAAAACTAGATCCGCGCCGAGCGTGCAAGATCGCGTCCAGATCGTTATAACGGTGCGGCATAGAAATGCGCATATGCACGAGCGTGACAAGAGCGGACATTTATCCCGCGCTAATGACCATTTCCCGTCGCCCGATTTCCACGGTACGCCACCATAGAAATTATCTCCCGTCTTCCCGTCGCGCTCGGCCCGATCGCTCGATAAGGAACTCTCGTATCGCGAATCGACTGAGATGATCATCCGCAGTCCTCGTCGTCCAAGAATGCGTACTTTCTACATAAAAACCGCGTTCCGCACAAGAAATGACACGCTTTCGGCGTGATTCCGACGAATCAGACGCGCTAATTATCGAGCGTGGGTACTTTCCTCTTACATAGTATAATTACGGTACAAACCGAGTTGTAAGCTGGATTAATTTGCACGGAGATAAGGAAGCACGCGAAGCTCGTTACATCTCGGCTGAGAGCTGGTTGTATGTCACCGCTGAGAAATATATATATTAAATAGACTAAAATAATTTCTGCAATATAATCGTTTATCGAAATAATATATATACGAAGAAAATGAAGTACGGCCTTTTCATTCAAATTTCTTTTTATGTGTATATTCAAACTGGAGTCGCATCGTTTTTTGTGTTTACTTTCATATAAATATACCGCTTGGACCGGTTTAAGATAAATTCGTTTATAACAAAAATGTTTCTTATTTGTTTCTGAATTATAAGAAATAAAAAATTCCTGGACAGTTTTATAAAATAAATCTCAGAAATAAATTAGATAATAAAATCTATAAAAATTTTTAGATATATAAATGTTATTCTAAGAAATACCTATCACAAAAAATTATTACTAAAATATCTTTTACGTCAAAATTACTGAGAAAAAAAAAAAACAATTGCAAGTTGAAGAAAAAAGATACTGGAGGAAGCGCGATGAATTCAGAACATAAACGCCGAACGTGAATTTTTGCCCAGTGAAACGTATTATATATTTTAGACCGCGCAGGAACGCGCGTATTTTTCCGCGAATAACGCGCGGAATAAAATTTACGGTGCACCGACCGTCGTGCTATGGGAAAAAGTGCCGCGCGTCGATACTGGTATCGGCGGTAGAAACGGGGCAAGTCGCGTTCGTTCGCGCGAATTTATGGCAACCGGTTTGCGCGATCGACGGAGGAATGTCGGCTGTCGTTTGCGCCTGTCAACTCGCGCGCGAGTGAGAGACGCATCCTTGTCGTCGCTTCGTTCCCCTGTGTCGCGACTTTCCGACAATCCGCGGTACTCCTCTCAAAGAGACCTCGAGGTGAAGGTGCCTCGGAAAAACCGCGGATAATGATCGATATCCCCTCGAATGCCGGAGGGAAAATCGGTATATCTCCGAGTCCTCATGAATCAGCCGTCTTTATAGTAGGACAATTTAAGTTGTTTCATCGTTCACCTGCGATTCGCATTCATATTCAAGTATGCCGATATTATCATTCCTATGG
Source organism: Pogonomyrmex barbatus (assembly GCF_055798465.1). Lineage (NCBI taxonomy): Eukaryota > Metazoa > Arthropoda > Insecta > Hymenoptera > Formicidae > Pogonomyrmex > Pogonomyrmex barbatus. Next base: position 2,156,473 of record NW_028297112.1, on the reverse strand, counting down.
AATAACATCGTCGGGTAGATCTCGTGGAATTGAAATTTATTCATCCACGTAAGAAATATTGAAATCAGAAGGTGCGGCTACCGAACACAAGACGCGAACGAACGACTGGTGTCGACTTTTTCTCTTGTTTGATTTTTATGATTTTTGGAAGGAAATTACGAAATCGCAATTGCGAAAAGAATTCTCATTTACGGAGAAAAGATACGAGGGATACCTGCCAAGCGGAATTATTCCACAATTAAATTATTAAAAGCGATATGTGAAATAAATGCTATATGCGAAATAAAAATTTTATAGCCGCTGTCAATCCTTTGTTAGCGGCCAACGTTACGAAAATTCCCGGATATTATTACTGGTCCGTACCTTGCCAATGGCGTGACTGCGATATGCAGGTGCTACGTGGAACCGTGCCGCGCAGTCTGCCAGCGCGGCGTTCTCCGCGGTTGCGTGTACCGAACCTGTTTCCAGGTTTTACGCACCGGCGAAGCCGACGCCGGCAACCCGGGTGCGTACATGTAATTACGAGTTACCACCACTCCTACCCCGGCTGAACGCGTTCTGAATGCGAGAGTATGTCCGTAACGTCGGTAGGAAAGAAAAAGCATCGCGTAAAGAAAAACAGGAAACCGGCGGAAAAGAGGCGGCTGTACTGTAAAAAGACAAGGCGAGACGACGGAGAGGAAGAAAACCCGACGGAGTCGGAGTAAAGGGAGGGAGAAAAGGAAGAAGACGCGAAGGAAATGTAGACTTAAAGTGGACAAAAGAACCCCAGGTGTGAAACGTATAGAGAATCATATACGGGTTATAAAAAACTGAAACCGACAGAAGAAATGAGAAGAGAATCGTGTGTGAGGAGAAATCTACGATGATACAGAGGAGACAAAGTTACGCAGAAGTTACGGGAAGAGGGGAGGGGGAGAGAAACTAATACAGTGAAACGCAAGATGTAGAAAAAGGTAGAAAAAAAAGGAGAAAAGCAGTTGGATGGAGTATCTTTTTATAACGATCTTCTTGCCCGGTAATTAACTGTTTGCCAGTTAATGAGTCGGCCGCGAAATCCCTCACTATTCGGATTTTGCCTCCCTCTTTTCGGCTCGGAGATATCCCTCGTTTGCGCAAGCATACGCATGTAATCACATGTGCGTGTGTCTGTGTCGTGGTAAAAGGCCGCATAAAGTTGGCTACCGCCGGCAAATAATTACTCTCAGCTCGCTTGTTGTACTCTTGTATTCGCGACGATAGAACGTCGATGATGCTTCTACGCGTCTCTCCTCCTCCTTCCATCCCTGTTCGACATTAGCGTGCGCTCATTTAACGTAATTGCAATTTTCGTGCTCGCCGTAAACGCGAGTTAACAAGCTGGCAATCAATTTAATTTGCCGCACTTTCTAAAAGTTGAGCATTTTTTGCTCATATCTGCCGTATCGAAAAAGTCATGACATTTTAGAAATTTCATTAAATAAAGAACATATTAAATGCCATCATTGATTTAATACATCTTCTAAATAAAATATTTCAAAATATAATATTAATAATGACATTTAAAAAGAATAGATTCTTTTTAACAAATCAAACCGCAGCTTGACATGTTGCGTTATATCATGCGGTTACTTATTCTTGTATGGTACACATCATTCCAACTTAATTAAGACAACGTATAAGTTGCAGCGAAAAATAATATCAATTTATTAAATAATTAATTCAGAAATTATTATTTTATTACAGAACACACATTTCACAAAACTGTTTCTAACTTTTTTGACATGACGCTTCGCGACAAGCACAGATGATAGCCTTAAAATATACTCCCACTGAATTTATCGCTTTCGTCAGCATGGACTTCATGTAACTTCAGGGCGCTCTGGAGGAACGGCAATTTTCAAGAACCAGATCAAAGTAGGGCACGAAAATGTGGTCGATCGGGCACGATAATACGGCCGCTCTTAAACCGACCCAATTGCTGCAAATTGCCACTGTCGTTGATTCGACAAACACAGGGATCGAGAGATGCGGATCGAGAGATATTTCATTTTCAGTGGTCACGGGTGTAGAGAGTGAAAGCTTTTATTAATAACAATTACAGGGAGGATCGAACGAAAACGATTCGCTCCTTCGGCGAAAGAGAAAAGGGCACCCGATCGTCCGACAGCGAAAGTCCCGGATGTCTCTACTACTGGTTTACACGAATGTACGCAGCCGTCGTTTGCTACGTCGTTTACCAAATTAAGTTACGCGCGACGCTCGCGTATAAATTATTCCTATAAAACGCATCAGTCATTCCTCTACTTTCTCTTATCCGCGTATGTGCGTTACGCGCGAGAAGATTTGGCCGCAGAGAGCTTCTTTTCCGCGTTTAACTCTATGGAATTAGAAATGTAAGCACATTTTAATATCATTAGAGAACTCAAAGTTACAACCGTGCATTTCGCAATATTTATCTTCCTCTTTACGAAGCTTTTACTTCGAATAAATTTTCCCATCTAAATTTTAAATTTTTAGAGAGAACGAGAATTTCATTGTACAATGGGATTCCGTTGCACGATGATCTGCCGGAATAAAGATTATGAGGAAAAATGTAAAAATTGAAAATTATTCGTGTAATCGTGTATCGTTGCATGAGTTCTAATGCTGAATTACAATATCATGAAGCAAGAGGAAGCGCGTCACAACTTTGCTCATTCAGTCACGGACAATGTTACATCGTCGCTTCGTATCGATCGCACGTTTTGCAAAGCACGTTCCTCACGGAATTATTTCACGAAAACGTCAACGCCGGAGGGCGCCGCTCCACCTTTTGCTTTCGTAAGGCTTTCGATTCGGAAGAACCATTACGCTTCACACGTGCAGGTCTCATCAGAGTTCAGCTTTCACCCAGTAACGCAGTACGTCGATCAGTGCTTTCCATCCGGAGTGCAAGGTCGACGTCAGCCAAAATTCCTTTTACAGCACCTTCTGGCCAAAGACTTTAATTTTCGATGTGTCAGAGATAAAAAAGAAGAAAGAATATGAGGAAGCAACGTGAGATGCTCATCTTTAACTCGTAATATTAAGTATTGAATTTTATGCGTTAAATCTGTTATATAAAATCTTTTAGAAGTCATTTTTACATATATAAAGATAAATTTTAAAAATAATTTTTAGAGAGAAATAAAATAACATCTCGATATTGTACTTTAATATTCTAAATTAGAAACATATCATATTCCTGTAATTTTTTATCTCGAGGAAAAGTCATTATGTTGATTGCCACACTTCCATTATCACGAAATAGCCTGAAGATTATTTTGGCTTGTCAACACATTGGCACATCACGTCCAGTTTTGGCATTTGTAAATTGATCTTACCTAATACGTTACGAGCACTATGTAAGTGTAATATTGCCTATCGTCGTGTGACGAAGGTGAGATCAATTTAACAGCCGAGGTCTAAAACAGGCGAATAAAATTATCTGGCTCGCGCGAGGATCAATGGGCGAGCCTTGGACGTTAACTAGGTCAATGCGATAACAAAATAGTAAGACATAGACAGAAAATAAACCGTCCTACAAACAATTTCCACTGCGGGTATTTTTCGCTCAATACATTTCGATTAATCTCTATTCACTGGCCACAGAGACATACCCTTTCAATTACGAAGATCACGTGAACGATTAAAATTAGACGCATCATGGCTGTCGATACGATGTCCAAGGTTTTACATCTTGTAAGTTTAAAATATTAGTCCTTCATCTTTTTAGTGCAGAATCTTAATATTTCGGAAATTTCCTTCGAAAATTTATGTTTCATATATAATAGTTTCATATACACTTATATATATTTAGTCATGTTTTATATAATTTGAAGTTTACTTTCATGACAAATGAAAAACTAAACATAAATGTTTATATCACAGTCCAACAATTCACATTTAAAATTTATTATTTCCTTATATTATCAATTTAAGAATTTACGACAATTTTTTCCTCTCCAAAAATTTATATTTATTATTTCTTTATGTTATCAGTTAAAAATTTACGATTAATTTTTTTCCGTTAAAATGCAAGATTTTTATTTATTAAATATGAAAGGTTACGCACGAATCGCATTCGACGTACTTACACAAAGTATTCGTAACAGATACTCTTTGCTCAGAAAGGCAATGCTCGTCTAATCGACCTCGCAGCATCTCGCGAGTCACCGTGGCTACAAATTTGGCGAGACTTTCGCGCGTCAGCGGTGACCAGACTCTTCGAGCACATATCCGTTCGTGTACCGAACGCGTACGCGTAAAACGCGCTTTCTCCCCATCTAAGGACATTTACTTGAAAAATCCTCACGCCAGTTTTTTCCGCGGCCCGTTTCGCGCACGGTCGCCAGATAAATTTTCTATTTATTAAACATACAATCGCGCGTAACGATTTGCGCTGGCTTCCGGTGAGAGCTCGCAGCACTTGTCGCAGCTGCAAGCACGCGTATACCCGAGCCCTTTATGGACGTGAAAGTCGTCGATCAACGTTCACAGTACCGCGGTATGATCTAGCGATTATTTTTCTAACCATCAACCGCACTTGATCCCAATGACACAAGGATAATCCTTGCTTGTCAGGATTATATTCGAACGGAAGCGTCATGTTCTCAAACCTATCGAAAAATAAAATCGTAGAAATAAAATCGATAATTTTAAAGAAATAAATAAATTTTTTTATTTTAGATTATTTAAGATGATAAATTTTCTTATCACTTTGGCAAAGAGACTGCAAATGAAAAATTTACTTTGAAATTATCGTTTCGGGATATCCGCACAACACACCGCATTACAAATTGATCTGTCCGTAACCGAGGCAACTCCGCCGAAAGTTAATATCTTCCTACAGAAAAATTGGTACACCGAACGACCGAATAATAGCCTGGCTTTCGGTCCGTCACGCGCGATAGAGCAAACTCCAAGGAGCTTATCGATGGATTGCAACCAGCCGGTCGATCCATTACTCACCGCTTTTCAAAACCGAGATCGATACGCGATACGATACACAAATCAATGTCGAAACTCAACATCTACAGAGACACGATCGCTTTGCCATGATATCATCTCTTTTTGGCGGCGTCGGTACACATTCTACACGTGTACATATCCGAGCGATTCTCCTTTGGAGTGGATCGTACGAACCGATCCGCGATCTACGATCTTCGATTGGCCGAGCCGGATCATATAATTGATTTAGGCTTTCATCGAAACGCTTTTAACTCTGATGCGATGCGCATTTCTTCGCAGAGTTACGGTGAATGCTTTCTGCTCTCGAGAGCGGCCCAATAATACTCCCTCCCGGTAATTCGCCTAGATTGATCTTTACGCTCACTACCGGTTCGTAGATTTGCCGAGTTCATTTCGGATCGGCCGAATTTAATTCACGTGTCCGCGTGACGATAAAATCGAGACGATATAATTGTGGGCCTTCGAATGACCGCGACTGCAATGCGCACGTGAGATAAAATTCATACGGGAACTTAAAGCAATGAAGAAACTTTTTATAATTTATTAAAGTTATAATATCTATCAGATAAATTTTTATCTCTCAAATAATTGAAAATAATATCGAGAGCTATCTCTATATTACAATAATAATAATAATATTCGCGATAATAAATAACATGAGAAACAATATAATTGTGGACCATCGCTCAGATGATCACATGACTGCGATTGCATGCACACGTGAGATAAAATTCATACGTGAGCTTAAAGTAATGAAAAAACTTTTTATAATTTATTGAAGTTATGATACCTATTAGATAGATTTTTATCTCTTAAAACAACCCAATTAATTGAAAGTAATATCGAGAGCTGTCTCTATATTATAATAATAATAATATTATCGCGGTAATAAATATGAGAAATTTTATAGGTTTCAAATTACTACGTGCGTCGCTATTCACGATCAGACATCGTTACGATAAGATTCAATTGCGTATCCTGCCCGCGCTTTCCAAAGTAATTAACTGCAGGTTTATCCCCGTCACGTGACAACTGTTAATTGCTATTCCGTTCGTTTGTTCACTCTTCCACGAACGGTCGTAAGAATAGCACGAATGCCTCCGTCCAGTGCATAGCAATGACCATATGTGCGAACATGTCATAAAAGCCATAATGTATGGCTCAAATATCGACATGTCATAGATTACCAAGCAAGAATATCAATGAGAATAGCTAACGTTGGTAGACGGCATAAGCCTTTTATCGACATGTTTAATTAATAGTCTAGTCATATCTAGTTTTCTCATTCAAACCTTAAAATCTATATATTTTATCCATTTTTTATCCTAAATATTTTATCCATTTCATCCTAATCATAATGCGTTATTTATTTTGTTTATATTTATAGTAATTGAATTTAATAAATAGTAATTTTATTTAAATCTAAGTAAAAAAATAAATAAACATTTATAATTTTAGTTTCGTGAAAAGAGTGGACTGATATGTAAAACAAACAAGAATACAGAAACTGATAATATCAGAAATCTGCAGGCAATATCGCTAAGAAAACTTTTGTAAAATGTGACATTCGAATCGTTTCGTAATCATAGAATTCTAAGAAACGTTCAGCTACCCTTGTCTCGAGTATCTCTTCTAACTGACCCCGGCCCTAATCTGACATTTCCGTCGTGAGATCTCTTCTAGATTTCATCGTCTATTGAGAAATTCTCAGGGGAGTGCTCGGAAGACGCGGTGAGAATTTCAAGAAACACACACATAGAAAGGAAAGAAAAATAAATTTACTGAAAAACAGGATAAAAATTAACACAATCAAATTTGTGCAAATCTCCTTGGAATGCGAGTTACGCGAAATGCAAAGTCAACTTTCAACATATTTAATTAATTATTAATTATATTCAATAGAAATAAAAAATCGGGATAATTCTAATTTCAACGAGATTAATCGGGCTCTTATCGAATATATCCTTATTGCATTTGTTCCTCATGTATTCTTCGAATAATTTGACGGGTACTCACACTTTTGCCGTGGCTTGTACCGTGATGCGTGTGATGAGTATCGAGTTTCATATTGGCGCAACGATTGAGAGCGTGCAGACGCCGGAAAAGGCTCTGCAGCGAGTCGGCCTCGAGGAAGGGGTGGTCCTTGGCTACGCCGGAAACGTCAATTGGGAATTGATAGTCTGAAACACGAAAACAGAGGATCGTCAATTTTCATTTCGCATACTTCGATTATCGCCCGAGATAGGTATTGCGCTTACGCGCGTATTTACGTAAACGAAAAGTGCACCGCGGCGATATTTGATAACGTCAAAAACATCCGGCATATCGGCCGCGATTTGTTTGTTGCGAAGCCACATTCAGGGTCGTTCGGTTGTCGAATGCACTAAACGCACACAGATATGCTCCCTGAATGGGAGCAAATCCGTCCGTTTACTCCACAGGCATTAATCTCCTCGTGATTTCGAGAATGGTCCATCATGTTTGCTGTGCCGTTGTCATACGACTTCATTCCCGCATTTCTTTTTTGCACAACAGCCATTTACATCGGAATAAAGGAACGCGCTGCATTTTTATACAGTTCGTTATGTCGATTGGATCTCATTTGAAATACTTCTCTATTACTTATTACTTTCCTATATTTTTTTGTAAATTTAATAAAAACTAACAGTTTTTGTAATATAAAATCTTTCTTTGCACTCCACTTTATCACGAGAAAATAAAGAGAATTATATAAAAGTTTAAATGTAAAAATATCATAAAAATTACTAAAACTTTCCGTAACCCCGTGGCTATTCTTTATTGCGCACGAAAACTGTTAAATGTCATCGTCATATGGCTTCGAAGGATGAATATTATGAACATTATTATTATTAACACAAACGACCGTCGCAGCCGTACAACGATCATATAACAATTTTCATTTGTAATAAAAATTATATATATAAAAATATATATAAAATTATATATAAAAATTAAGTCATTTCACATTTCATAAAGTCACGTAATTCATTTTGCATATGGCAAAGCTGTCACAATAACAAACTCTAGGAAAATAAAATGTCATCGCATTTTTTATCACTTTTAAAATTGAACTTTTTGATAGTAGATTTTTTGCCTCGTTACGTTATTTCTTCTAGAATTTCTTTATAAATACATTGTGGTGGTCACGCGTAAAGGTTCGGAAGATTTCTGTCACGACTTGCGCAATGCTGGCCTAGATCTCCTAAACCAGATCTTGGATCTATGATCTTTAACCGGGATTTCAGAATCGACTCATCTCAAAGTAGAACGATCCTTTAATGACGAACGTTTCAGCGTCAAAAATCATTTCGCAAAAAAAATATATATATCTTATATCAAAAATATAACTATTTTATCTGATTTATTTAACCGCCAAGATGACAAGTAGAGATGTGTCGTAAAATTCCTTTATAGAAATTAAGGTTTCTCGTAAACAAGCTTGGTAATTAAAAGAAATTCCGTCTACTGTGAGAATTATAAGCGCGCGTATATATCAGCCACGTTTATTTTCATTTATTAAAGCGTACGTAAAGATGATTAACGACTCTAAATAATCTCTGATGTTACTTGATAATGGATAAATTAACCAGTTATCTGCTCTATGTAACATTATATACTCCGCTTCTTCTTTCAAACGCTTCCTACCGGCATCTGTATTTTCTAATCGTTAACATTTTCTGACAAGTTTTCGCAACATCGTGCTTGAATATGGGAATAAATGCTGTGAATATTAACAACTTATTAACAACTATAAACTATCTTCGTAACAATTTCCATCTTCGATTTATATTATCATTCATTGCGTACACGATTTGACACGCGTGTCGTATGCAAATTGTATTGTTATGTAAACTTTCTACCACTAGAAAATTCATTTTTAAGTTACATAAAAGTTGATATATATGTATATATTGAACGATACGTCATGGCAAATAATTTCGCATTCTAATAAAATGTATCAATGAAAATATAGAACGACTCTTGTGTCAATGTTATTTTATGAAGAATGATTTGATTCATGTGTGCTGCATGTGTGCGTATCTTTATATTATATATATATATATATATATATATATATATATATATTTACATCAATCGATTCCAAGCAACAAGATCATTCGTTCACGATTTTACGACGCTGTCGATAGATTTACGTTAATGATCGGCGCTCGCTTCGTGGATATACTAATTACAGACTAATCATGTTTCATTGGGAAATTTGCTGACCACGTAGTCGTTTGTACTTATTTGACATTTCAATTAACAGTGCAAACTTTCACTCGTTGACACAATGACGGCCATCAGCGAATACCGATCTTTGCGGCTGTAAAAACATGTTACTATTGACACATACTGAATCTTGAATCGCGCATGTCGGCCTTTGGAAGGCACTTTTTGTACTTTGTTTTTCATTTTCGCTTTCCCATTTTTCATAAACATTTTTCTTTCGTGAGATTGAAAATAAAAAAATTGTTTTTATAATGGCGAGCTGTTGTCGCTCGCGAGACACAAAAATTCACTCGCAAACGACTTGATAAATTTATCCGGCGGTGCATCGGGCCAAGAATGGCGGTGTGATCGATCGGATCGGACGAGCCTTAATTTATCACGCAGATCGTCAGATACGACACCCACATTCGGTCGCTGGAATTCCACGAAGGATGCGATCGGTCGGACGGGATCCTCTGTGGCCGGACATGACCACATGGTAATATCCTCGCGATTGCGCGCGCGCGCGCGTGTGTGTGTGTGTGTGTGTGTGCGTGTGTGTGTGCGTGCGTGCGTGCGCGCGCGGTGTGGTCGCGTGTGTGCACGTGAGTCGCGTGATTCTCGTACGTGTTCGATGGGCGGCATCGGTATCGGTATTTATATCGTGCCTTGCGCCGACCGACTCGGGTTCAACTGGGTCAATTAGCTACTATTCATAGTGCGCTTCGATCGCGAGAGCTCGTCTGAGTTATGATCAATCGTGCACCACAGACGCATATACGTTTGTGGCCCGACACAAACACACGCGACGCACAAGTTCGTACGTGCATGTGGTGCGTACGCGTAAACTCGTGCCAGACCCGCCGATGTATTAGAATTGTCAGTTTAGAGTTGATAGTTTCGAAGCTCTGTTATGATATATCGAGTACGATTGCAAAAGAATAATGAGACAATAATTAATACTTTCAGATTTTTGATAAAAGTAATAAAAATTTTTCAAGATTTAAGAAAACGTTTAATAAATCTTTTTTACTTTTATCTTCATATTAAATAAAAAAATAACAAACTAATAATATTTAGATAATAATTATATACGTTTTTTTATTGATTATTTAATTAATAAAAAAAATTAAGTTTGCTTATAAATCATTATGGTGAGCTATTTCGTGCAATTCGTTCCATGCAAAAGATTTAAAGTTGTTAATTTATTTTTTGTATTAAAAATACAGTCTAATAAAAAATAGTCACACGCTGGTGAGAAACATGTATTCCTATGCTATATTACAGTTTAGGATAAATTATATCGTTTAGTTGCATAATTTTTTCTTCACGCATTTGGCATCCGGATCGCTGCAGCAGTTACATTGCTCAGAATCTGTTTGCAGGCTGTAGGACCCCGAGCCGCATGCGGGCCTCGCATACACAAATTAAATTAAAGTTTTATAAAGCCGCCTGTCTCCCACGCGCACTGCAAAAAGTGAAAGTCCCTACTGTCTCGTAAGTCCCTCTCTCACGCCTAGTATCCTAATTGCTCGCGCCAACATTATGTAATTATCGATAGTACCGCGGTTGTGCCGCTGTTAGTATTAGGTAATTGAGGCGAACGTGTCGATATAATGCGATAAATATCGAGCGATCGATCGTCCTTAACCCTTAATAAACACGCCAGCATAAATGCGTATAGTCACGCAACATGCCTTCTACACGCAATTCTTTTGTAAGAAATTTCATAAGAAATTTCAGTTAAAATAAGCCAAAGCTTCGAAAATGTTACTTCAAAATTCAATTAAAAAAAAAAAAAAAAAAAAAAAAAAATTATTTCACACTACATTGTTAATTTATCGCGATATTTGTCTTCCATCGAATTGTGTTGAAAACAAAAAAAAAAAATAAATCATCATGACTAATCCAGTGCCAACGAACTTTGTGAATAGTCACCGTTGTGCTCACCGGATGCTTTCGTACACATGCTCGGGGTAACAGCTGTTCGCGTCGCGGATTGTTCGGAGGCGTAAACGCGTCTTCGCAGTTAGGACAGCCCGCTGGCCGGTTCCGTGTCATTCCTCTTCCCGCTTTTGGCATGTGGGTCGCCGCATCACGCGTCGCGGTGTCTCCTGTCCGGCTGCATTGCACCGCGACATGTTTATGGGAGCCTCGACCCGAGCAACGGTCAGCTCTACTGACTCACCGTGCGAAACCCAACGTCGTTCGAGAATCACGTTTCTAACGAGTCAGCGTGTACGTACGTACGCACGCACGCACGCACGCACGCACGCACGCACGCGCGCACGCACGCACGCGCGCGCGCGCAGCACAAGGGCTTCAGCTAGCAAATCAAAGAGGAGGAACGCGCGAGCGCGTTTGCCAGTATTAATTTATCACAACGATTAAACGCTCGAGCCAGCCCTGAAAATTAAGGCTGCGTTTCGATTCCCTTAGCGAGGCAGCCCCTCCGCGCCTGGAATCGGCGCGATTCTCGAACGAGCGGTATAAAACTTTTTCCAGCCGGTGCCTTCTTTTTCGTTTCCGAACGTCTAATTAGAGGCCTCGCGGATTATTGATGATTGCCGCGGCGTCGGATTTTTTACGGAGGGAGATTTGTCGATGAGTTTGGCGAGCTAATGGCTATCTCTCGCATGGCCACGCGCGTCGCGAAGTTATTTATTAGCGGTAATGAAAGAATTGTTAACTTCGAGCTGTGCGACGTCGGAAACATTTAAGTCACAACTCGGAGCGGTGTCAGAGTGCGAAAAATATAAATGCACCATTGCACAAACTATTAAATTCTTCATAAATATAGATCGTTGTACCGAAAAAAAAATCATAATTATTAATAACATATTTAAATGCATGGTGTGTATTTAAATTTAGTTTTAAATGTTAATTATTTTAATAACTAATTTGAGAAAAAGATGCTTTTCGGATAATTAAAATTTTTTTAATAATTTTCTCGACGTCAATAATGCAATACCTCGGAAAGAATTTATTTCAACTTTAAACAGGATTTTGCGGATATGTATACAAGTAAATAAAAAATGGAATCCAGATAAAAATAATCCGAGGTAGCCGCGCCGTGTTATCTGTGCAAACTCAGAAATTCCTGCTGTTATGCGTCAGCCGCAGAAGAATGCAACCCTTGACACTTGTTTCGGCGAGGGTTACGTTGACGCCAACGAGACGCGACGACGTTTTATAGACTGCCTGCCTCATTATTACGAAACCGATGATAAATCCGTCATGAGTAAACAATCGGACGCGAGCAGACGGCTGGCGTGTGCACGAGCGAGTGCTTAAACATTCGCAATTGCACAATCGCGGCACGATGGTATACGTAAAACTATTGCGGCCCAATCGTGATAGGCGAAACGTCACGCGATCGTATTCCCGAATGTAATTTGTTTACGACTAATCGCCGCTCGATGAAACGATACGCGATTCTTTTGCGAAATTTGATTTCTCCGCCAGCGCAGCATTTCGGACACAACGGCGTAAATATGTTTGTCCGCATAACGCGTGAAACTGCGCATCTCTTTTTTTAAAATTGCAACAGTAATATATATATATATATATATATATAGAAACATTTTTTTAAATTCGGTTAATATGTAAAAAAATCGTGATCATCAAATAATAAAATCTGCGGATATTTGATTGTTCTTTGCGTTGCGCTTTAATGCGGGCTATTTTTACTTTCGCCTCGTTCGCGGAAGAAGTTATTAAAGTAATGAGTTATCGAATGGTACTCTAGACACGAAGCTGCAATCGGAAATTCATCAATTATATCATAATACTATTATAAGGGTGGCATCCATTGTTTGCGCAGATTAGATTATTAGATTTGCGAACGTTGTTATGCAACATTGGATGTCAAATGTTACGTGTACTATTTATCATGAAAATATCACGTTTCCTAACAAATTGTCATTTCATTGACATATTGATGTATTAAATAATTTCTCCTCCATTTAAATAAAAAAAATAAAAAAAATATACAATGATAAATATAATTCTGTAAAATGAATCGAATCTTCTTTCTATTTGTTATTATTAAAATTGTAGAAATCAAAGATATAAAAACGAAAATTATCGCAAACTAATAATAATTAATTTTATCGATGTTGTGTAAATTTCAAAGCCACCTACTCTTATTTTGTACGAATTAAGAAAGCTCCGTTTAGAATTTCTTTGTTATGTATTATTATTTTAAATATCCTATAAGCACACATTCTATCTCTAATCTCTAGTAAATTTTCGTTCAATTTATTTCATTATTTGAGTTCTTGCGATAACACGCGTGATTAATCACACAATTCAAACTTGCCTCCGATTAAATAATTTTCTCGTGACCAATACGATGTTCACCATTCGAAGCTGAATCCATGTAACAGTATCAAAGTATTCCGCCGTGAATTTTGATACGCGTTTACGTAATAGTCGCGCGTGAGAGGAGACTCGATCATTACATCGGACATTATATCGGTATATGGAAGGATCTCCGTTGCAGGATATCGTCGATGCCGATACTAAACGAAGGACGAACATTTTTATTCGTAGCCGGACTATAATTACGCCCACGTAGCACAGCGGTATGACATAAGATCGTCCTTTTAGATACGGATGACTTCACTCGCGATTATTGCGCCGCGGGCAAACTAATTATCGTGATTTTTGCGCGAATTGTCACGGCGGAATGATACGAATCGATGGGCGTTCACTCCTACGTGAAAATACGAGCGCGCGCTGTTACGTGCGAGACGCGACGCGATGTTAAGCAATGAAGTCAAAAGGGAACTGTCTTGAGATTGAACTTTTTATTTAGGATACACGATACACTTGATGAATCGAAACGAGGATGTTTTCACTTTTCGAATGTCTGACGAGAACTTTTAGCGTGCAAGACGGATCTTCGTTCGCGACGAGATAGGCGATATTTCAATACAATAAAAGAAGAAGAAGAAGAATAACCAATTACGCAACACGTTCTGATATAAAACATGATGATTGGGGCGGTTTCCTAAGAAGAAAAAAACATGAAAATTGGCAAATGTGTCGTTATATATTGCGATTCGTTTGGTTAGTACTAGTAATAAATCTCGTAATCGGTTACGAAATAAAGCTTTATCAGAATGTTTGTTTAGGCCTTATTTTTGAGAGGAAAGGAAAAAAAATGTTTAAAACTATTTTAGTATCAAAAAAAAGGTTCTCGAATACCGAGTTGCGTACGTAACAACACGGACTATTTTCGATGATTTTTCCTACATGAAAGCTTCTCTAATCGGACGTTCGAATGGTGTCATTTTAATTCGTAATTTTTAAATATAAGTTTATTCACGCGGAAAGAACACTCTTGCTGGAAAATTTAAAAATTTGATCAGATCTAAAAAATGGTCAAATTGGTTGTCAGATTAAAAATTTTTACAGTATTATTATTATTATTATTATTATTATTATCTGTAAGCATTATTATTGTATTATTATTATCTGTAAGCATTTTGTATATAATAATTTTTATGATTTAACAAAATTATTTTCAAATTATATTTATTTTAAATATGCAATTATAAAATGTTTTTAAAAGGCAAGCTTGATTATCGTAATAATTATAGCACGTTAGCTCAGACTATCGCATATCTCAATTACAATAATGTACAATAATCTGTATGTTAATTCAAATATTGCATTAAATATGTATATTAATAATAAAAGCCGTTCTTATATATAAGAACACATTTCAATTTCGGAAGACTAATACTAGTAGAGAAAAACAGTTTCATAATATATATTCCTTGAGGAAATTTAATCTTCTAAGTCTAAGCAGTTTAAATATATTGGCATCATGCAAATGCAGAAAATCAAGCGGAATGCAAATGCGCAGATAACGCTAAAGGACACTTGAGAGAAAATGTACAATTTGCATAATAAAATCATAATGACGCCAAGGAATACACTCGTCACGTCCGCGCGAACGGTTAACGGAACCTGATAGAACATTTCACTTCGGTAAAAAGGTCCCGCTTGTGAAATTCAAGGATTTTACCGTTTAAGCCGGAGTTATTGCAAAATTTTCAAATCCCCGACCGGTGGGGCGATCCCGGCCCGGAATGTTGCGACATTATTGCCCGATGGAGCGTGTAGCGCTCGACGCGGGGAACAAAATGTCGAGCACACACCGCGAGAGCCGAGATAAGATAAAGGCTGTAAACCGCGCTCGCGTAGACGAAATAAATTGCAAAAGGCGTAAATCGGGCGATCAGGCCGGGCCGATTGTCGATTAACGTTTCGCCGGCGCCCTGTTTACCTTTCATGTCTCCGCTAAGGCAACGTCGACACATCCGTGGCTGCGCTGAGCAATGAGCTTCTCTCCCGCGGAAACGACGGAAATGAAAGCCCCTCGCTGTCACACGAACGTGAGAAATCCGACGCGACTCATGGCTACCAGCCAACTCCTAATCTCTCACCCACACAATCATGGTAGCGCGATCGATCGATCGGTCGGTGGACGTGCGATTACCAGGCGCGCTTAGTTCTACGCGATCTACGCCCCGATTCAGCGATCGATCTTGATCGCACCTCCGCTACCGGAGGAATCTCTCTCCTCGCAGTTAGGATCCCACGGTTCGCAGGTGATCGACGAATCATAGAGAGCGCGCGAGACTCAGACCGAGACTATTGATACATCAGGGTAAATAAATGGAATGTTATTGACTCTGATGATCGAATGACAAATCGATAGATTTGCGCGTGTCAGTATTTCTACCGCGTCAAACTTTATCGATCCCGTGACCCCGTGGCTAGAGCGGCCTTCGGTTCATCGACACCCCGTCATGCGCGTGATAAAAACAGGAGCATTCGCACAGTCAACACCGCGTGCACGTCGCATTTATTTCGAGTATCTCATCCGAGTCGTGTTCAATTAATAATTGTCACCAGTTAACTGCAAATGATCTATTTGACGACGCGTTTATCATTCATTACTTATATAGATCACTCCTTCGAAATGTCATACACTCGCAAGCCGTCACGCAACTTCTTTCACTTCTCCTCCACGTTATCAGAGTCCAATCATCGTTTAAAAATTAGTACTCTTGACAACGTTACTGTACTTGCGAGGATAGATCGGGCAACTGGCCTTCCACCTCGGCGCGATGTCGAGGTATTTACTTTGAAGAGTCTCGGTTCCGTACACATCTCAGGTCACCGATAGACGCGCGGGTAAATCGATTTGGCGAGCGTAACACGCAGTGCCATGCGATTCGGAGCGACGAGCGACGAGCGATTCGTTCACGAGCAAACCGTGGCGAACGTAGTAGTGACTCTTTCGCCGGTCGGTTCTCCACTAGCGGTCGTCGGCGCGTAGCAGCCGATATAGAAGAGAGGCTCAGCACACGAAGAACAACTCTACCAAGCGTGTGGCTGAGAGAGGGAAGAGGCCGGGTGGAGGAGTAGAGGAAGAAGCGGTGGCGAGAGAGAAGAAGGGAGGGAGAGGGAGAGAGAGAGAGAGAGAGAGAGAGAGAGAGAGAGAGAGAGAAAGAAATCGTACCCGAGGGGCAGCTGGTCCCAGAAGAGGGGAAGAGTCAAACATACAAATGCACGAAGGAAGCGTGTGCACGGTGAGAGGCACGAGTGTTCGTACGAGAAGGGGAACGAGGGGAAACGGGAACGGGCAGAGATGCAACCGATGCATTTCACGGGTGCATGCCCCGCACTCGACTTCGCTCTCGTGCGGCCGGGTAGCACGAGAATAAGACGGATATATCCCGCGGATGCACGACGCAGTCGACCAATGTCGAGTTGTCGTAGCGTTGCCATCAGATGCCTATTGTCCTCTGTAATTCACTTCAATATGATTGTTTAATACATTTCTTTTTAATTTGATATTTTCACCAAAAAAAAAAAAAACAATTTGTAATTTTTAAATTAAGAAGAGCTTTAAGAAATACCTCGAAGCAATTAACTTTATGGAATGAAGAAATTCTGCAAATCCTTCAAAAGAAAATTAAAAAATATATTTTTAAACTTATATTAAAAATATACGCTAGCTATAACTTATTAATAAATTTAGGCATCAAACTGAAATCTTGAAAGTAATCAACAAGTAGAAATATTTAAAAAACGCTTTTTATTCTTGAGTTAACAGCGATAGATACTTCGTAAATTTCTTTTATAAATAAAAATCTTTCTGACACCTAACTAAACATATCAATTAATAAATTTTCTTAACTCTTTGAAGGAAAAGCGTGACGTATAAATAATGCAACATCTCTGAATACAAAGCAAATGCGGGAAAATCCCCTAACGTCGAAAGCTAAAAGGGGTGACAAGCCTGAATGTGCGTGGCTCACGATCGCCCGAAATACACGTCTAATTTTCGCGTCGCAACGGAACGTCTTTTCCTTGCTAACGCCTGCAGAAAACAAACGCGAAGAAAATTTCCTGTACCAAGAAAGCTCTCAGAGACGATCGTCGTTTCTCCACGGTGTTTTACTGGGTCACAGCTTCCAAAAAAAAATTCTCACTATCGCGACTCGATGTCTCTCTCATAACAGATCCTCGAAGACGTCACAAATATAAATTATATTGGATATAGCTCGCAGTTCTGCGAATTACGAACTCTTGTGTGAAGCGCGGAAAAAAGCCTGGTGCCAAAAGCCATTTCACAACAAAATAACGAACAGTCGTCGCGAAACACGATGAGATTCTAAGAATCTTGCGAGAAGAATTTAGGCCTGATCATCACGCGGAATTTAACTTTATTTTTTCCAAAAGCGCGTTGTAAATAGTGCTTAATCGCCAGCGATGCCATTATCGCAATTAAATCTGGGCGATCTTAATGCACGTGAAGGCATGCGTTGGCGACTCACATAAATTCACCAGCGTCACGAGTAAAACGAGGCGACGCCGAACAACTTAATTCGTGACGGTGCAGGTAAACCGTATACTGCTTCCCTGAGACATATTTCTCGTTATATGAAAACGCATTGCAGATTCAATCGGCGTCCGAGTGGACGATCGCAGCGGTGGCGAAGCGACGCCAATCGTGTCCGTGCGAATTTCTCGCTCCATCAGCGAGCGGATCAGGAGTGGTCAGGAGCGAAGACAGATGCTGCGTGGCGGAAAGTGCAACATTCATGTATCCCTTCTCGTCCACCGAGGGATCCATCTCGAGAGACTATTTGCGGCCCACCAACGACGATGAAGACGCTTTTCGTGGAAACGCCGCGCTCGGCGTTTTCATGCCCGTAGAAACTGTGTCTTCGTGTCATCTGTCCGTTCTACGTTTCCACTCGCGAGTTTACATTTCATTTTCTTCTGCGTGAGATATACGCAGGAACCGGCCTGTCGCGAGATGAGTTGGTGAAAGAGAGAGAAAGGGAGAAGGAGAGAGATATCTCGGAAGCGCGACTTCGCGGGAATTTTCATTCTATTACTGGAGAACGCCGGCGACGCGTATTATTTCGCGTGTCACGCTAGTTTTAGTTGAAATTTATTTATACGGGCTCTGCCTGGCGCAACTAGGAATCAGCGAATGCACATACAAAGGTATTTTAAATGCTCACGGTCTTGAATTTAATTTGCGAAAAATTTGCGAAAAATCAAAATTTATGTCCTCGAAAATACATGGAGTTTCAATATGCACGATCATAAATTCAATTTTAATGATTTGAATTTTAATTTATCAATTTACATTCTTAAAAATATATGGAGTTTCAAAACCCACTGCAGATTTTATATATATATATATATATATATATATATATATATATATAAAATCTATATTAAATAAACAAATTGTTTCAAGTACAAGATTTTTTCTCTAATTTTGTAATTTTTTTTAAATTGTAGTTTAGGACTAAAATAATTTCCTTGGCACGAGCCTTCGTAATCTTTCTTACAGCGTGGTCTTTATATTAGATACGATTGCTGGCAGTTCGTGTCAACGACAGAATCAATCTTGACTTGATTTCGCGGCTAAGGTTAATCGTCTGACGTATTTTGTCAGCCGCGTGCGTTTAAAAACGTTTAAAAACGCCGCCACATTCTGTCATGTGGGAAATCTACCCCCGCGAATCTCCCAGCCCACCTACAAAGATCCCAGTAACAAAGACAGAGATTCGTGGAAATGCTGGCTACTGTATGCATATGCACTTAAAACTAAGACTACCGGTCGTTCCTTTGTGATTCCTTCCCATCTTCCTTTTTCAATCGGCTATATTCATCGTTCCGTTAAAAAACGGTGAATTCGGCTCATCACCGTCAAATCTTTGTGCTCGGGGCGAAAGAGGGAGAAGATGCGGATTTATTCAGGTGCACGTCACTGCGCTTTCGAAGTTGACTTACCCTCAACAGATATGTCAAAGACCCCTTTGCTCTCGGTGAGATCTATGTACGCACCCCGCGAACTATTCCTGGCGCGTCGCCAAAATCTTAGATGACCGATTCGTGGGATTCGCAGCTCCATTAAGACTCGGACGTCGATTTTGGATCCTCATTGGGATCCATATCTCTATATCTCTTATATCTCTGTTCAAAATTCTTAGACCAAAGCTAATGTAAGAAAAAGAATATTTCATTTATGGACGGCGTCTTGGTATCCGCGCGAATTTATTTTACCTAATTTCCGGAAATAAAGCTGTTCTATACAGGAGATAACACTTTTGCCAACAAATCTAAAAATTTAGATAGATATAAGTTCGAAAATAATTTTGTTAAATCAAAATTATTATATAGGACAAATTGCTTAAAATGATAATAATAATACCGCAAAAATTTTTTATCTAAACACACAATTTGAATGAATGTAATACACAATAATTTTGAAGATTCAACAAATTATTATCAGATGTATTTCTGACCAAATTTTTAAATTTACCGGCAAAAATATTCCGTGTATGATGGAATTAATTTGGAATTAATTACGTTTGTCCCGTCCGCAATTTGTTCACTTCCGGTGTCAATTACAATTACAATGCGATATCTCACGTTATATATGCATTTAACGTGAGATATCGCATTACAAATATACATTTGATATTTTTATTCTTTTCATGTTCATTTATTTAACAGCCTCGTGAAAACCGAGGAAATTTATTTCGAACATTCTACCCACAGTGACTTCACGTGTCTCGTATGCGCCAGTCAATCGATTCAATTAAGATATCTAGAGTCACCAAATTGAAATTTATTTCGGGAAATGTCTGAGGAGGAAATGACATTATCGAACACGACGATTCGAGAAGACACGTTTACGTAATTGCGTTATCGGGCGAGCCGACAGCCGTTCGTCGGGCGCGAAATCGGCTTCCTCGTCTCGAGAATACACGATGGCACGCTTCAAATAGCCGTCAGAGTGTACATCTTCGGCTCGCGGTTTCCCGAAATACACGCGGGTAAATTATATCCTTCCCGGTAGAATCGGGCAGCCTACCAACACGCGCCGTCTCGCCTCCACGGTTATCCTCGTCGCTGTCACGAAGCGCCTAGTTCGATGCACCAAGGAGACCCCGCTGGGACGATTGGAGTTTCGGTTTCGGTATCCCGGCGAATTTCAGGCGCGGAAATACCTGTCCCGAGGCGATTTCCTAGCTCCCCGGCCATCTACGGATTTGGCAGCGCTCCAGGCTATTGCCCTCCCTGAAAAACGGGAGGGCTGACTTTACGGAGAAAACCCCGCGTTCGAACTCCCCCCGCGCGCGCGCGTTCGGAGCGGGAGCTCCGAAAGATGAAGGAAGCCGGATGAGTCAGGCGAGATCTTTGATCAGGATGAGTTACTTCTCGATTTAAATACCTCTGAACCTCGGAGTGTACAACGATCGTGTTCCACGATCGCGTTGCGATTCAGCGCGAATCTAATCGCTAAAATTGATACGGTCTTGCGGACAAGGAATATTATTATTCGATATTTTACTCATGGGTTTGTTACGTTTGTGAGTATTCTATGTTTCAGCGGAACGCCGGAACCGCCTGCGATTCCGAAATATAGTATACGTTTCCAACAAATATTGCGTACAACATTATCTCGGGCTAAAATAATAAATGCGGAGATACGGGTACGCGGGCCAACGTCCGCGGAATTGAATTTAAGCACGTGGGAGAAATTATAGCGTAAGAGAACAGAAATTCGCGCGAGTACGCATAATTTATACGATTTACTGTAGACAGGTCCCAACGATTATACGAAATCACAATAAGTCTGACGCATTTCCTCTGGAAATATGAAAGTATTTTCTGACAGGTATTTATAGATAAGCGAACAAACGTGCAGGCAGAAGGATTTCGTTGTACATTTTCAGAATTAATGACAGGAGCGGCGATGCGACACGGCAAGAAAACACCAGATAATCTGCCCACATTGCTAATATACTCTTTTGTCCGCGAGGGGTCTTCGCACGGGCGAAGGTTTCCCGAGGGGTGGTTTACATTAATCCGGTTTGCACAGTAATTCGTTTACGACGAATATAGAGGTGTGGCTGGTCGCGCGCGCCGCGACGTCTCCCGAGTCTCGTATAGAGCTGTCCTCCTCGGTATATTTTAGCGCCGTGAACTTTTTCATTTTTCATTGGTGCTCAATGTCACCGCTCGAAATAACCCCCTCGATTGCACGTACGTGTTGAACGTGTAATCGTGTTTGCGCGAGTGAAGGTAACCCTACAATGCATTTAATTTCCATCCAGATCTAAAAATAGCATACAGAAACACATTTTTATATCCGACTATTGTACCGTTACATAATAATATCGCGTAATTATACACTGCATTATTTCTTTATATTTTGTTTCATAACTTTGTAACATCTGCGAAGTTAGGACATTATCTTTTAAAAAATTAACTTTTTGTCAAAATTCTGAATACACCCTTAAGAATTCTGGAATATCTTCGTAAAAATAGCTCTTGTAGATTAAAAAAAAAAATTACATTGATAAATTTTGTATGACAAATATATATAATTTATATAAGAAAGTTATGTATTTGAATATTTGGAGGGCGGGTGAAATTAATTCTTTGATAAGAAATAAACTCGTTATCACGCGACATCTTCTTTCGCGTCGAGAAGGATTAAACGGATATTGAGTTGAGATATTTGGGTACAATATCATAGGAGATCCTGCCTCTCAATCGCACGTGACGTCAAGCGGATTTCGAACCGAGGCCAAGTATTTTCAAGACCAGAGTTCATTTCCAAGTAGCCTTTAAGATTCGTGTCTAGAGGTGTCACGTGACTCTCGAGAGTTTCAAGGGTGCATTACTCATTTGCGATCGTAAAGAACTGGTGCACCAAACGATCGAATATGTTCGCTTTTTTCTCCGGACATCAAAAAATGACGGCGGTGATGCGGAAGAACAGTAGTCATATGAAGGGAATCGTTTCTCGCTGACGTCAGTTTGGCTCATATCAGAAGTCAGAAATAAAAAATATAAGATAAAATTCACCAATGACAGTATTGTTCGTCAAAGAGATATCGATAGGAGAATATTTCATTTCCTCTAAATTTACAATCAGCTTTTTTTATCTTTCTATAAAAATATGCATAGACAATATAATCTTCAAATTTTATATAACAAATTGTTTATAATAAATAGATTCCTAATCATATTTTTCCAATTGAATTTACATTTTGCACTTCTTATCAGTTGCGTATGGAAGTTGTAATAATAATTATTAAAAATAATTTAAATAATAGAACGTGTAAAAATTTTTTTTATTTGCTGCTATAAATTTCGCTTTAATTTTTTAGCAAAACCGCCAAGATAATCAAATTCGTTAAACAGCTGTTATACAATTTTCCAAACACAAACCCCACGATTTGATAAGTTACCCTAGAACTTAATTTCTTCGGACGAAATATCGCGTGTTGTTTCGCAAGGCAAATGCTCCTCGCGTATCGCAAGCTAAGGTTTTAATTCGTCGATGAACATTTGCACATCCTCTCTATCGTATGTGAGCGAACGTCACGACAATTAGAATTAGCGTTCGTGAGAGACGGCGCGTCTGCACCGCGAAATGCAGCCGCATAAATTAGCGAGCGCGTGCGTCGGGCGAAAAAGGGATTGGCTGCAGCACTTAAGTGCCAGCAAAGTATCCCGTTCGGTCGCGTATAAATCGCCGCCCTCGCCCACCGGGGCGAATTTACATTTTCGCCGACCGTCGAATAATTTATCCCGAGCGAGATTACTTTGTCGCCGGCGCGAGAGCGGCGCGTGCGAGCAAAAAGAAACGTCGGCATCGCGATGGGATGAGACGAGGGTTGGGGGACAGGTTGGGGGCAACCTGAGGAAATTATTTGCGAACGATCGAGCCGTTCTCGGAGACGGCTTAATCGTCGATGCCCCGCACGTACCGTGGGAAGCGGCGATTAAATTGTACACATCGGCGAATTTCGCTGGCGCTTCGCCGACTAACTTTGCAGGCCAAGCATCTGGGAATTTATGGGGCTTGATTAAAAAAAAAAAAAAAAAAAAAAAAATGTAAGACACGCCCTTGATGGCACGGAAAAATCCGCGTTGCAATATCGGTACTTTCATATTAAACTGACCTTCATATCGTAGACCGTGGTCCACTCGATGGCACCCATTCATCTCTTATATTAACTCGTTGACCTTATATCGTAAGAAAATTTTACGCTATTGTAAAAACTGGAAGCTTTTCGCTGAACTCGGAAAATCTCATCGTCGCTTTTTTGCGCCGGTTCGTGTGCTGTGTCGTCGGGAGAAGACGATTTAAAATATTGCGCGCGATGACGGGATCATTACACGGCTGTCAAGCATTCCTGATGTGCGAGGCACATAAATCCGTCTGAGTTTTCACCCCCTTCGAGATGAAATTCGCGACTTCTGATTTATACGGCGGCGGTCGACGACGCCGAGAATTCGGGGGCTTTGATGTTTGTCGAAGGAACGGCCATCGTAAAGTAACGCGCTATTTCGCGGAATTGACGGCGGGAGGAACGACAGCGTAACCCAGTTGCGTCCGAATTAAATCTACCAGGCGTCGCAGTTATGTTACGGGCGGTCATATTTCCGGGTGTGTTCGACGGCGGAGAAGAGAAGAAGTCGCGGAACATTTATACGCATCTACCGTACTGTCGGAGATGCCGAAGAAACGAGGAGCAGATGCTCCTCGCGCGGCGAGGAATTACCGAAATAGACGTGGGCGATATTTGCGTTTGATTTCGAGAGAACTCGCCCCCCCGGCGCCCTTCTCTTTCGACGTCGGGGATCCGCTCAGATTGCATAATTCTCGCTTGTACGCTTTGAAGCGCCTGCGGTAGATTAATCGGATCTAACATGAAACTCCATTGCGGCATCGTGAAATTGATGTGGAATATTCAGTGATCTAAACTTGTGCTTAGTCGGATGAAATTTAAGAGCGAACCTCATTCCACGCGGCAATTCCACGAGAGCACGGAAAGGCTTTAATTCCAAAAATTACTCAGCGCGATCGCTATAATTCGACGCAATTGCGGAGAATTTGAACAAGACGAGTTTACTCAAACGGAACGTGGAAATTAACGACCCCTCGATTTACTCATCCTGATGAACTCTAATGAACATTGTAATCATTGTGTATTTTTATACAAGTTTAAACAATCACAGAAATATATCTATGTCCATAAAAAAAAAAAGATCCAGAAATATAATAATATTTCATAAATATAAATCGTCGAAATTTCATTTCGAATAATCATCGTATTGATACATGAAAAGAATAATTTTACTGTAGACTCTAAAAATTTAGCTAGCTAGCAGATCCAGAAAAAAATAGTTTTATTGGACCTTCAAAATTATTATATGCAATATTCAAAGATTGATTTCTGGATCAAGGATTTTGTAATATTATTATGCTTAAGTGTTCCAAGTAACATGTTTGACAAAATTATTTTCAGATCTGTATCTGGCCAAATTTTTAGATTTACCAGCGAACTGTTTTCTCCGTGTACACGGCAAATGTAAATTGAAGCAACGATCGCTCGATATCGCGATTGATGCAACGTACGTCTGACGGCGGTCTAACACGTTGCAGCCGCGTACTTCAGTCATTAGGAACGGCCGGCCGGTACACACTGCTAAATCACGGTCGAATTTATTTACGTCGAGAAGTAACGGACGCGCCGTATCGGTTGCAGAGGAGAGGCCCTTCTTCATGGTCGACTAGCCACGATTCGTTCTCGTAATCGTACCGCTCATTGAGTTCCCTTCCCCCCCCCCCTCCCCACCCCTATCCCACCGCCACCGCGGATGCTTTCCAGTCCAGCAGCGATTCTTTATGCCTCGCGTAATCGGATAGACGTAACGACATCGTTTGTCATTACGAACCAGTTGTAACGACTGCCGGGCGATTGGTACATCGTCCCTCGCTGCGCATCCATATCTCGCCGCGCTACGAACGCATCGGCCACGAGCGCCGTGATGGACGTTCCTATTGCCGGCGACGGATTATTAACTACCCCCTGCCTTATTAAATTAATCCCCCCGCTTTATTTATCGAGGACCGGGCCGCGGTGCGGTTTCAAAAGAGTAATTAATACGCTTTAATGTAACAGCGATGCCATACATTTGCCCCTCGCGCCCTTCCCGCCCTTCCTTTATCCTTTTCTCACATTTTTCTCGCGATCACGTTATGCAATACGGCCGATCAAAATTAACATAACGCGTCAGCGACCAGAGGGACAAGTCTGGCTGAGTCATCGAAGGAGTCATAGTTCTGGGCCTTGTCTCGAATTTACGATCGACAGCAGACGCACGCAGAAATTCGTACGTATGACGCGTGCATTCGGGTGTTACGTAATAAAACGACGCTGGTGTCATAACTGATGGGTCGTTTATCGAGATATCGCATCGGGAGCGAACGGACGTATGACTAATTGGCCATGCCAATGCACGTTGCGGACCACACGGCAGCGGACCTGTCGGATATCTTTTATTAGCATCGTCTATGCTGAATGTCCTGAATAAATGACAAAAAGTCGAGCGTGCGCTTGTGATTAGATGGCGAGACGCGTCCAAACAGGCAGATAGCGATTTATCAAGATCGGAGACGGGGTGTGATCGATCGCCCCGGTCGGTTCACGCGAGTCACGTAGACACTGAAAGGCTGAGACAAGCGGTGGTTTTCACGTGGAATCGTGATACAAGCCCGTTTGTGCTCTCTTCATTAAAAACCGAGAAACGCTTCGCGGAAAAAGCCATCGATTACGTTAAGGTCTGAAATACGACGCGTCGTTTATCTCCTTATCGCTTCAATGTGTGAATTTGTTTCGTCATTGCGGAAATCTGAGAATATTTTTTTAGATTTAACAAAGATGAGATTTTCCTTTAGCACACATGTAAAAAATTATTATTATTTGTGATTTTTATATAGAATTTATAGTGGAATTATATTTTCAATTCTTTTTCTTACTTTTGACATCAACCTACATAAGAATGACACAAAACTGACAAAAACTTTTGAACGATTTCAATTTACCATGTAATTGGTTATTTTTCAAAGTCACTGAACTTTTTGAATCAGCAGTTATTTTCATTAATCAAAGTTTGAAGAAGATGGATCTGCTGTCTGGACGAAAAAAAATGATTTTCAAACTTTCACTATTGATATTTAAGTCAATTAGATGTTTCAAAATACTTCATATACTTCAAATACTTCAAAGATACAAATTGAATTCTATTTTAAAAATAAGATATCGAAAAATTATGCATGCGACTAATATAAATATAAATCATCCCTCGATAACATTTCAGCAAATAATGAACGTCACGAGAGAGAGAGAAAAGGACAGTTCATTATTTTTATCTCTGTAATTATCAGCTCTTTTCCTCGATAAGAATATTATTATAGCTATTATACTATTATACTATTTAGCAAGGACTTTTCTATATATCGGTCATCAAATATTTCTAAAAATATCGTATTGAGGACGTAACTTCCGTTGTAACTGTAACAAAAAGAGAATGAAAGCGGAAGAGGTGAAACTAGGTGTGAGAAGGTTATTTAAACGAGCCCGTTGTTACGAATGTAACTAGGCGACCCAGTTCCTTCGATCTACTCGCGATTTTACATTAAAGGCATATACATGGAAACTGGGTGAAGGTTTTGCCGCGTCGGATGCTCTCGCGATATATTTCCGCTTGCGCGATTATTATTGTAGCGTGGGTGTCTGACTGTGCTTTATTTCCGGCAAAAGTACGAGTTCTTCGTCACCTGTTAAGCAGTTCAGTTCGGACAACCTGTCATCAGTAATGGTTGCGATTCACCGAGATGAAAACCGTGATTAATAACTTGATCCTACTAGAGCAAACATTGAGGATGTAAAATAAAATCTTCGCATAAAAAAGTTACAGCTAACAAGTAAATCTAAAAATCTCCAAGTTAATCTTTGTAATATTTTCTGATTTACATATAAACAAAAAATATTCTTGGCATTTTATTTCTATATTATTTGTAAAATATATGAATAATATAATAAATTCATAAACATATACTGTTACAGTGATATTACTACATATAACGTTTAAAAAAGTTAAATATATTATAAATTATTTAATATAACATATATCTCTAATTGTTTATATGTATTTTTAATTCCAACGAATAAAAATAAATAATTATTAAAATATTTTTTATCAAAGTTGTTGATCCAAACATTCCGTTATAAACCTGATGTCTTTAATGAAATTCAAGCCTGAAGTATGCACAATGCATGCGAAGTAATTCTATTCGTGCTCGAAGCTATCACTACCTGTCGCTCCAGTTTCAACCGATATTCCCACGGTTGGCTGGACTCTCTAAACAGCCATCATTTCTCCGGAATATATTTCCAGTGCCGATGTCACGTTCTCCAAGGCCTTATGGGAACCATTTACGCGACCTTCCAAACGGGCTTGCACCCCGAGGAGAATCCGAGGAGTCGAGTCGAGCCGGGCCGAAGATCAGCCGTGCATAGCAATCAGCCTTCGCGGTGTTTCGCAGATATATAAATGCTCCTCTCGTAGTACTAGCTCGAGGAGTTAATATTTCATGCTATCCTTAATTGGTAACGTGAACACGGGACGCGGCTAAAAAAATCCCCCGGCTAAGTGAATTACTATAAAACGAGACGCTGAGCAAACTATTTATGGCTCGCGTCCTTCGAAATATCCCACCCTGACGTCTACGATCATTAATTCCCAACAATTCGAAAGATATTATCATTACTCATGCACGGTATTAAATACCCATTAATTTTCATTGTGATGCGAATCCGATTTGGAATTACGAGCGGAAAATTACCTTAGAGATAGTCCGATATCTCGGAAGTGCCGGATCAAAGCCGGAATTTTCCTGGATAACCGTTTCCTCGATTCGATATGCAATTACGAGCGGCCGAAGCGGGATAAAACGACAAATATATAACCGATGATTCCTCGAAACGGTCTATTCCCGCGATTCGAACGATTAATTACATCGCGACCAAACGAGGAGATCAACTGTATCTCTCGCAGCTGTGGAGGATTCTGGGTAAGAGACGAATAGTCTGTCTCGGCCCGAGCTCGGAACGAGCTTATGTTCCCCCGCGATAGACAGGCAAAGGAAAAGAAAGAAGATGGGTAGGTGAAGAGACAAAGAGACAACGGTCTCGATGCGCCCCGTCGTCTCTGGCTTCGTGCCAATCCGGCTCGCAGAGAAGACAGAAAGAGCGCGGCACGTGCTTCCGACACCCCGCGATTTCGTGAATCCGTGACTGCTAACGCGCGACGCTCGCGCTTGATTGAAATTATTTTGGCATACTGCGAGAGAGAGAAAGAGAAAGAGAGACAGAGAGGAGGGGAGGAAGAGGGAGAGAGAAAGGAGAGAAAAGCGAGGAGAGAGAGAGAGGGGGAGAGAAAGAGAAAGGAAAGAGGAGAGAGAAGAGAGACAGGAGAGAGAGAGAGAGAGAGAGAGAGAGAGAGAGAGAGAGAGCACTCTTTCTTTCTCACGTCATAAGACATACGAAACAGACGACCACCTGATACCCGCGAATGTTGGCACGATGCCGCGTCGCGACGCCGGTGGCCGACGTTCAAGAGACACCAGAGGATTGAACGGTAACGATCGATTTATACCTCGCGATTGACGCAACGCGTGATTCACGAAGATATA
This sequence comes from Pogonomyrmex barbatus, assembly GCF_055798465.1. Classification (NCBI taxonomy): domain Eukaryota; kingdom Metazoa; phylum Arthropoda; class Insecta; order Hymenoptera; family Formicidae; genus Pogonomyrmex; species Pogonomyrmex barbatus. The sequence continues at coordinate 2,127,159 of NW_028297112.1, read as the reverse complement.
CGAATCGATTTTTCGAGATGTCTCCTCATGTTAAAAAAGAACAATCTGCTGTCAGCCGTGTTTTTGCGCAAAGCAGATTATTTTGAAAAACTCTCTATTCCTAAACTGGCTGTAAGTTTCGTTTCACTTACAAAGATATGGAAGAGGTTTGCAAAACATGAAAACCCTTCACATATGAGGCTCGAGCGAAACTCGAGAAGAATGACAAACATAACAAAGACATGTGTAAGCGAGCTAAATGTAATGTAATCTTTTAAGGTTTAACGAAAATATTGTTTATAATAACGTGTAAGCGTTGCCGAAAAATGATAAAAATTTTAGATACGTTTTTGAGATATTTCTGAAATAATTTTCATGAAAATATATATTTAAATATATATTTTATATATATATATATATATATATATATATATATAATATATTATCTATTTTATATCTTTAAATTATAATTAATTGCAAAAAAGATTATTTAAATATGTGAATATATAAAATAAAAAATAATACAAAACTTATTTAGATATATAAAGTAAAGAATATATGTTGAATATATTGTTGGTTAGTATGGTTCATATCTAAAAAAACTTGATAAAATTGAGAAATATTTCTAATCTAAAGTTTTCTTTAAGCTTTTTCTTCCGAGAATCCAGCAACAGCTTTGCGTGTAAGCTGTGGAATAATAAATAAACAGCGTGTCTCCTTCTTCATAGCAAAAATATAAAATCCTTTTATCTTAAAACTTTTACGGCTGATTTATGTCGTTCCAAATAATACAAAATAAAATCATGACATAGTAAATTTTTAAAAATATTGTAAAAACATCTTTTTACGTAAAAACAGCTGTGCAAGAGAAAAAAATTAATTTAGAATTATTTCATAAATAATATTTCTCACTTCTTAATATAATTTCGATTCAAAAAGTATTAAGATTAACGCATTCGAAGTTCAATATTACTATAACTTATATGCATTTATAATATGTTTAAAAAACATAAATTAATATTAATTAATGTCAAAATTAATTAATTTAACTAATAAAATTTAATTACAAAAATTATTTATGTAAGTAATGATAAAACTAAAATATAATCATAACAATATTTTTTAGATAAGAAATATAACAAATAAACTTAACTTTCTCTATCTTGCTCCATCTATATATCAAACATATATATGAGTATAGTTATTATTATTATTATTGTTTTTATTATTCATAAATGGTGTTGTATCTTGCTTTCACTTTCTCTCAAATGCATTATTAAGGAAAAAATATGAAGTGTAAATATATACGAATGTTCATATTGAGTTCAGGTTTGTATTGTTTGGTATTCGTTAAATCTAAATGATTGCGTGAATTAATCATCTCTGCAGAAATAATCGTAATGAAAGAATTGCAACTTCTATCGTGCATACTGTTCGAAAAAATTCAATTTAAAGTCTTCCTATAATATATAAACCACGCATGCATGTTACATGCGGTTAAATTCTACCTGCGAACATGCTTATACATTATATAGAAACGTAATATATGAACATATATGAACATCGCTGTTTGAACGATAAATAAAAAGTCATTAACGCGACGTAATCCGGCGTAAAATTTTCCGTCTAGATTTTACGTGATACGTTGAATACGCCGCGTTACAATGGTTTACATGGCGGCTTATGCAGCAACTGCACGTATGTCAAGCGAGTCTATTTAATCATGACCGTCATAAAACAGAATGTCCCTATCTCTTCCTGCGACTCATACAATGAAAATGGGAGTGCCGCGGCTCGACATTAATCCACTTACGCACGATTAATTATTATCGCGTATTTCATTATGTAATAGATTAGTTTTAAATTAATTCACACGACTTCTCCACAATTTTGTATAAAATATAATATTTAAATAATATTTTAAATATATATATATATATCTATTTTACATATCTATTTTCTAGATGTATATATATTTTATCTGTAATTTTGGATAAATTCAGAATTAAAGGAGAGAAAAAATAATTTTAAATTAACTTATTACGATTTTTTACTTCATCTTTCGCGAAAGAAAAATTTCTCTAATTTTCCAGAAAGATGACAGAATTAATAACTACATAATTATTTCCCTGAAAATGATTAACGATGAGGAAAATGAGAACTTTACTTACGCGCGATTGTCATGTTATTTCATTAAGTAAAAATAAAAGACATCCATCAAAGGTGCCATTTTGACGCCACGTGCAAGCTGAGCTCCGCGATGCACCGACATTCAACGGGAAATTTTATTTTCCGCCTGTTGCGCATGTAAGCCGCGTTGCTACTCCGGTCCTCGCCGCGGTAAGAAAAACATGTGCGTATGTCTCTCGCTCGCTTGCGTGACGGAGGCACATAAATTTACAGTTATAATGAAGTTAACTTGTTAAACTTGCAAATTACAGTTATATGTAACACCGAGTTATTGAACAAATTGAAAAATTCTGACCTGTCGCATTTAAATAATAAATCACAATTATGTTAAACCTCGTCTTCCGCTTGATCAACCTCAAGCTGCCGCTTTTGTTCGCAGAACTTCGTTACGTTAAATCGAACAAAATATAATTTCAAGTTTCATTTTTATTTTTATTTCCTTAATTTAAATCAAGATTCAGTTATTTATATCCTTCAAAATACAGGAATAGTTCTTATTATAAAAATAAAATTCTCTGGGACAGCGAGAGTTTAAAGTCTTGCCGATGCATATTTCGTATTTATTTTTTTTACAACGCGTATGACAGTTCGAAGCAGACGTAAAACGGAGTCCCTCAAACGTCTCGAGAGAGAGAGTGTATCACGCATACGGAGATATTAAACCACGTGTACATAGGGAAAGGACTAATGCCTCGTGTTCAGCAGTCATTAACGTCCTTGGCACGGCGAGTAATTCCAGGTCTTTCTTCAATTTCAAGAGCTAATGCGGGAATAATATTCACCTGGACGCCGTCGGAGGAGTGATTAATGACTCGCGTAATTTTTCATTTCGCCTAGCACTGATTTACATCTATGCGGATCTTACCTCCTGCCTAGACGTCACAATGTAAGGCGAGATTTATGTCACCAGGATATCGGCGGAATGAAATCATTAAATCCTTGAGATATTTTATTCGGCGCTAAATTTATGAGGAATGAAATTTTCTCAGCTTCTTTTTGCCCACATATTTTTATGGAATATTCATTCGCGCTATGATACGCGATTAGTCATAGCGCAGGTTGGAACTTGAAAAATCGAGCCTTCGAAAATATCCTCTAACACCTCTTAATTGGTTGACCTATGTATCCTCAGAAATGAAACGAAAGGTCACCATGGTCCCATTTCGTTTCCATTTATCTAGCAAAACGTTTTCAAAACGTCTGTCAAACTAGGAAAAGGACCAAAAAATGGATTCGAGCGACGGTTTAAAAATCGAGCTGACCGTCAGGTATGAAAGCTCTTCCGAGAGCTCTTCCCCCCGCGGCTATAGATGTAAAACAATGGCTCGCTAATGGGGCACGGCAAGAAGAAGGCATCGGCGGCGCGAATGCGGCGGCAACAATGCGTCGGTATCGCAATAACGAACGCATTGTTGGTAGGCGCCGCGACAAAGGGCCCGCATTACGAGACGTATTAACATGTCCGGGCGCACACACGCATCCAGCTCTGCCCCCTTAATAATTTACTTTCTCAGCTATCGCGCGCGACATCCTGATCCGCAACGTCTGCCCACGTGTCGCTCGTTACTCCTCCTTCCGCCGTGGCCACTGATGCGCTGGAGAACTCGCGTATGAGTAACCACCTTGCAACATTTGAGTCGGGCCCTGTTGCAAAATGGCTGAGACTTCTGTCCTAACACCTATTAATTTTATTTGCAGCGCAATTATTTGTCGTGTAATTTTATCCACGGTTTGTTTCCGGAATTATCATTAAATATACATATTTACTATCTTCAAGTATGCATTAAGGCCCTGCGCACAATGGAAAAAATATTAGGCATAGAAATAATATATTAAATTTTAAAAATAAAAATTCAGAATGAAAATTAAATGTAACGCACAATGAATACAAGTATGTATATTTGTATATTCATTGTGCGCTACGTTTTTATTCCAAACTTTCATTTTCAAAATTTAATATTTATTCCTGTCCCTAATATTTACTCCATTATGCACAGGTACTTAAATATACATATTTATTATTATTAATATAAATTATTAATATAAATTAAATATTTATTTAATACGTATTTCACTTATATATTTTATTCATTATTTTTTTAACAACATTATTGCAACATGTTGGACTAAGCACCACGGTTTTATTTCATTGTTCTGTTTTTTTTTGAGGATAACAAAACACTATCCTTCTTCTCGAAAAAGATCTTGAAAAATGTCATCTGATTTTCCCTGTCCTTTTTCGAGAACAAGCTACATGACAGTTTCCCTGTCCTTTTTTCGAGAACGCTACGCTACGTTTCGACGCGTGTTGTCGCTTGAAAACGAAACACCCATGTGAGATCAAACACATGGCCTTAGATAACAAGTCGGAAAATGTCGTGAAAATTATGTCGGTAATAATCTTACGTAATTAACGTAACGTTTGTCAGGATTTATGTGCGACAACATCGCTGTAGTCATGATGTAGTTTCGAATGAGTTAGAATTTGTCGAAGGTTTAGGTAATTTATCTCCCTCAAAGAAGTAGAGAGAATAATGAAAGGGTATTTTTCTCATCTCACTTCATTTAAAATCCTATTATCTACTTTCAGGACATCTAAATCCTCGGATGTTCCTTGGATTTAGATCTCATCTGAAATTGCTTCCTTTCACTTTGAGTAAACTATTTTATGTATATCAATCTCGGAGCAATTTAAAGGGATTTTGACTTGAATTAACAAACTTTAAGCTCCGATTAATAATTATTAATTATCTTTCTGATGTTTATCGAAAAAAATGTGAGACACTTACCTTCGTACATCTGCGCGTATTGTGGAAATCCCGCAGCTCTCAGCCATTTGCAAGCTTCCTGCGCCTCGATTTCTGAAAAAAATTACAGAATTATTAATTCTAAAAATTAATATAAAATATTATTCAGTGCTGTACAAATTGAAATATCTCCAATTAATATTAAAGACGATATTTATATTTTTTGGAGCTAAAAAATATCTCGTTTTAAAAATTTGCTAATATAAAATCAAAACATCTACAACATAATTATTAACGAGTTGAAAAGGGAGAAGATATACGAGAAATGCGTGAAGTTGATTGTGGAAAAATCGCTGAAACGACAAGAGATATCTTGGAAAGTCAGTCGCCCCGCTGAGATGAGGACGACGGGGATTCATAATCGAGATCGCGTATCCGCAGGGCGATAAAACATGGGTAGCCATCAGTATCGATATCGCTATGGCGGATTTATCGATTTCCCTAGCAGCGGGTAGCCTTCGCGAATGAACGGCCAACGTCTTTATTTTCCGTTTGCAAACTGGAATATTTCATCCGTGATACACTGATAGAATCCATGAACTTGCTCGTCGATTAAGCCACGAGCATTAATCGCACACGATCGTCGTGCTTCATGTATTAAATGATCGCTCATAGCATTTTTATTTATGACATTCGTAATTAAAAATTTCAATTTTTCTTCGTATAATTAAAATCCAAATTTAAATGTGTGTAAAAGTCTGTGGATATTTTATACTTGGCTAATTAGATATTGATATTTGACTAAATATCTGACATTTTGTCGATGATCATTTGTTTCACGAGTGTATTTTGTAGTCAAACGCAATGCGATGACGGCATCATTGTGCTGCAGGAAAAAGGATGAAACTAAGTTAGGGGGAAGTCACGCGAGGTCGACGACACGAATTTACGTAAGTAGCCACGCGTTCATGTATGCATTCACGTATGCCACTTTATAGACATGCAAATGAACCGCATGTCTCGCTTCTAAGTGCCCACCAATTGCATTCAGATCTCAAGTCGCATGAAAAGGATACTTAGGATACTTGTCTTTCTTTCGATCGCGCCTCGCGAGCACACAATGATGTTAATTCTATCGATCGCAAAATCGATTACACTTAACTTATTAAACTTAAATTATTAATTATAAATAAAAAGCAAATGTCATAAATAAATAAAATTCGTATCTTACGGAGTATATATTGTATTCCACTGTGCTAAAGAGACAATCGAGAGGAGAATAAGACGGGTGTTTGTTCATATAAAGAAAAAAATAGTAAACAAGGAATATGGCAGAAATATAATCCAAAGGACGAATAAAAATTCGTGAGGGGAGGAGAATGCGCGCGGACACGGAGAATAAGACGATGAGGAAGCGAAAGAGGAAGAGAAGTTCGCCTTCACTGCCACGGAGATCGTTACGGCAACTAACGCAGTCGCTCTGCGGACGCGTGGGCGAATTATAATGAGATAAAGTATCTATATAAATGTTATAAAAAATATCCCTTCCGCGCGTACATAGAACGCGAATAATAATGAGCGGAATCGACTCCGCCGGCCGCGAGAACACGGAAGGATACAAGCATCAGCACTTCACATTTACAAAATCGACGCGGAGTTTCAGAGATATCGTAAGAGTGTATGTTTACCTTCCACGGCAAATTTTACCAGTTCTGTTCCAATAAAGTTAATTTCTATTCGTATTTGGGGGGGGGGAGGATAAGATAAAATAATTTCTTGCGTCAATTATCACATATCCATTAGCAGGAATAACCACATCCAGATCACTTCCGCGTATCCATGTCCACGAGATATAAGCTCATCAAAGTTATATTTCAACGAGTTCTCACGGGCTGATTGAAATAGCGGTCGGGAATTATAAAGGGAGCGTGGGCCGCCATGGCGAACCAATTAACGGGCTAATTGGAGAGCTTCTAAATACAAGTGGGCCACGATGCAGAAGTCGGTTGACCACGCGGCAATAATAACAATAACCGGACAATAACAATAATCGGAGTTAGAGGATATTCTCTTGCTACAGTGAAGCGCGAGCGAGGCACTTTCATCTCGCGCATGGCTTACGTGCTGCTTTTGTACAGAATGTAGCTGGAAGTTAAAAGCAGCGACCTACCGCAAAGTCCGTATTATTCCGTAGCAAATTTCTGTCACGTGGTGTCGCGAAGGTACACAGACGGGATGAGTGGGAAAGTTGTACGCTGAAAATTATCAACACCGCAAGGATGAGAGGCGCGCAGATTTAACCGAGATGAGATTGCTTAAAGTTTAGCCTTACATAAGGAAGAAGTTTTAAATATTTACCTCATATTTCTCCCCTCCGTTTTGTCCGCTGAAGCAAATGGAGAGTATTTTATATATACGGACTTTATATGGTATTAGGATTTTGTTTATTATATTTACGAAGTTTCGTCAAAATTAATTGGTTTAAATCGATGACGAATTTCTCTGCGCAAGAAAAAAACAAAAAAATATTCCAAAAGCGCGGATATAAAAAAAACACTACAGCGACATATGTAAATACAAAAACAAGTTCAAGCTCGGCCGGCTTGGCCAGCGTAGCCGGCTGACCGTGCAATCAATAATTTTATTCCCTCGTCCCGTGGGTTTTCATTGATCCCCGCGGAATGGATATTAATTAAATGGTCCACGATGCAGTGGTTTGTTTATGTTATGGCTCGTTACCACGGGGTCCATTTTTTCGGATTAAGAACATCGTATCGTTGATTAATGTGGGATAGTCAGGATGGTGCGCGTCAGGATGTCATCGTTCGATTTCGAAATATCGACAATGCCCGTTTTTTCAAATTCCCGTTCATGCCGTTCGATGCAGTTTGCCCGCTTACTGAACGGATTAAAAACTTCTAGTATAAAATGCAGAATTCTAATTAAACTTAATCCTCCTTGGCCCGATGTTATTTTTATCTCTGAATATAACTTTGTCTCCGTACACGGGAAAAACTGTGTGGGAAGTATATGGGAAAAACTATGTGGGAAGTATATGCGAAAAATTAGATGGGAAGTAGAATATTCCGTCATAGAATACTCGAAACTCAAGTCTTATATATCAATTTTGTTTCAATGGAATAAATCTCACAAATACATAAAAAGAGAAGAAATGAAAATATTATGTATTAAAAATAATAAAAGAAAATATAAATATACAACAGAAGAAATAGTATAATAGTAAAATTACAATTAAAAATAGTAGAATAAATATTTTATATCATAAGCATCTTATTATATTCTTATTAGAATCTTTGCAGGCAATATAAACTTTAATATTAAAATATTTGAATTTCCTGAATGCTCAAATATTTTAATATCGATTAAATTCCGGGTTAAGTTATAGGTACAAGCCAAGTTGCAGCAGCAATTGGATTAAAATTTCAAACAAAATTTATGCACTGCGTTTGATGTCAATATTAAAGCAGGTCGAACATTAGAAAAAGTTTAAAGTGGCTTGAAAGCATAAAAATATCAAGAGCTTTATACGACAGATTGGAATTGAACAACAGAGCATTTTCATGAAAGCGTTGCTCACAATCCGAAACACACAATTATCTGAAAATTCGAGTCGAGTATATTCAGAGCATATTCATTATAATCTTTCCGCGATTATTCCCCAAACTATTTGTTAGTCGAAAAAAAATTTTAGATAAATTGTAAAATTTTGAGAGGTTCACATGATCATGATATTGATTTATTTGCTGACGTGTCAGTCGAGATTTTTTCTATAGTTGTCATTTTTTTAAAATAGTATCTATACTTTTTATTAATAAAAATGAAAGTTTTTATGGAACATATAAAGCTACTAAGATATTATAATTTTCTGCAAAAGCCTAATAATATTATATAGAATTGACAATATTCTCAATTAAATTCATTCGGAGATTCGATCTATTTAATCAATAAATAATTTCTAAAAATAAGCAATTCTCTGAATTTTCAATTTTCGCGGTAGGTTGCAAGATCTATTAAAGTCCCATGTGCATTCTTCAGGACGTGTGTATATTCCATTTAAACGGTTTATTATGACAAATTGAATTCTCTTAAGCGAATTTATTGATTGTACAAGCAACATCGTTGTATATCCGCCAATCGAATGCAATAAATCGTGACATTGGAGTGGGTCATGGTCCAATAGATATGTTATTGTTTTCATATATTGCATCTAACGGCGGACTGGCGCCAAAGATAATTTCTGTCCCGGTGGGCGTACACGTGTAGACTAACGTCAAATGTATTGTGGAACTGTGCCTCGAGCAAGGTTTATCTCCAGTGTTATACAAATTTCGAAAAGGTGGATGAGTCACACGGTGTAATAATTGCCCCTCAAAAATCAATTTGGAAAAATGATGCGATAAAAATAGACTCGAGCATTTTACTTCCGATTTATATTGAAGCGTGAATAGAGATAGATAAATAACGTACAGTGATATAATCATAATCACATTACAATAATAACATAAATAAAATGTACGAGTAAAATTTATAATGTATTTTCCTGCAAATAAAAATTTTACTTCCTGTAATTATAATTACATCAGATTTGTTATTATTTTATTATATTATAATATTATTGTGTTTATTACTCTTTTTCTCTCTCTTTATCATGTAAATTTTCTTGCTGAATGTATTTCAGCATATGTTATTTGCAAAAAGAATAAGGTTAAACTTTGCTTGTATGACTGTATGCCTTAATTATATATTGTGCAACTCAATGTTTCCTATTTTTTTCATTTGCGCCCACCGAAATACGATAATATTAACCGCATATTTTAACAATTCTCTACATAGCTGGTACCACTCCTATATTACGTAATGATCTATCCATGTCGGCCGCTGAAAGATCTCTTGCAATTCGTCCCCGTTACTCGACAACTCAACCTTTGTTCAGTGATATACGGCAACGTTGTACCCCGTTTACGACCTTCCATTGCATAAACATTTGTCTAATGAGTACCGTGTGAGTTAGCGATCATAAAGGCAATTGAAATTTTTATATCTGTCCAGTAACGCTCAGCCATTCAGTCAGAAACGTGTTAATCCTTGTGAAAATACTGTGGGAACATTCGGCCTCTTCAACAGTTAGATGTAAAAACACAAATTTATAGATATGCGTATTTATTTAATCAATTTCATATATTTATTTTCAATTTCAAATTGATTAAAAATAAGCATATGTTTATATGAATAAAACCATGTCTAAAAATATTATAATTTAAACTTTGACGGTTCGATGAATTATCTCAGTAATTTTGTTTTAACAAAGAGTGTATTAATTTAAATTCATTTTACATTCATCATACGAGTGTATTAATATAACGTAATAACAGACAAATTTCCCTCTCTTCCTTTCTCTCCGCTTTGTCATATAATTATTATTGTGTCATCGCACATATGCGTTACATAACTCGGAACACGTGTTGTGACCGATGTGACGTGAAAAGAATTCTTTTTCGCTAAAGGAGCGGTAAAGATGTCGTCCAAAGTGCGTTGTGATTCAACAAATGCAGATCAGCGGGGTGTAAAGCACAACGTCGCACGCTGCGACGGCATAGCGCGTTGTCACATTGACAGAGTCGGAGAAAAGGATCGGGGGGAAGAGTCTCAGGTCCATCCCCGCGTCGATTTGGGACTCACGAAACCGGTTAACCGCTTTGCATAGGATCCTCCTCTGTGATTTGCAAAGCGCGCTCGCGCTAGGACTCTTTCTAAGAAGACGAACATGGCTCGATAATCATCAAGCAATGCTTCGTCACTTGGAGACCAGTAATTATGGGGAAGTTATGGTTCATTATGCGAAACGCGTTAAGAGATTACCATCTTTATTTCTCTTCATCATAGTAATAAAATTTAATAATCAATATGTAATATTATAATATATAATGATACTTGTTGACATAATAATAATTATGATTATTATTATTTATTAACGTTACGTTAAATTAAAGATTTATCAAAAATTTATTGTGAATTTTAATTTTTCTTTATTACGTCCATTAATAATTATTTTCGCAAAAATTCCTGGTTTCCTAAAATTCATATTTCAAAGCACTTTGAAAAATTTAACGTTTCTCTCTGACGCGTGCGATGCACCCCGCTGATCTGCCCGAAGCTCGTCGTCACATTTCGAGGGCAACCGCCAGTCTGAACCAGCGTGCCTCGCGGTCAAACACCGGCGAACTTCGTATTTCGTTTGGCCACAAAGATAAATCTACACGGACAAGCGATGGAGGCGGAGGTAGTAAAAAAAAAAAAGAAAGAAAGAAAAGAGAAAAAGAGGATCGAGCGCCACGCCTTTGTCCTACGACGTTCATGGATCCTTCTACTGGGAAAAATAACGACAAAAATAAAATGGAAACGGATGACTTCTGCGAAAACCTTCCGTGAATTCCTTCAGAGGAAAGAGAATCATCTCTCTCCTGCGCAAAATAATATTTGATCTGCGCCGCTGCATTTTCACGGCTTCTCCGTTAATTGCAACTCTTACTTAATTTTTAAACCCTCCATTTCCTTCGTCTGTCCTTTCCTCTATTAACAATAGCTCGGGACGTGATCGTTACATCTCGCGGCTTCATCCTTCCGACCTCCATCCCCATAAGCCCTTAAAGAGCAACCCGGCCCAACCTCGGCCGCTAACTATCGAGTGCAAACCGTATCATTTGCAAGAATGAATGCGTTCTCGCGGGCGACGAAATCCATTATCGGGGCGCGTGGGAGTGGTGGGTGATGATTTACGTTTCTCGCAAAGAGGGGTGAATTAATGCGTGTTGCACGAAAACGTCGTATGCGCGAACAATTTAAGCGCCGCTGATACCGATAAGTTTCAATTTTCCCTTCGCCTTGACCCTTCGCCTTTTCCCTCTCGTATCTTGTCTTACGTGAGAATCAGAAGGGTGGCGAAAGGTCGAGTGTATTCCGTACTTTTTTTCTTCCCCCTAAAAAAAATCTAGAAAGTTTCATATTTCCGGTAATTAAAATTCAAGAACGGAGAGAATATCTGAGTAAGGGCTTTCTTTAAAGACTTTCCTGGCTGGAAAATTGCGTAAGAATACTCTCATTGTGTTCTTTACGAGATATTGTATAACCACATGAATTAAATTCTCACAATGTCGATCACATTTTTAATTATTATGCGACCGCTAACGTGTCATTCCTTGGCACTTATATAATATGTATATGTATATTGTATGTGATATTGTATAATATGAATAAATAAATAATTACAAAAAAAAAAAATAAAAATATATAAAAAATATATAATTAAACACATTAAAAATATTATTTAATAATCAATTATATATTTTCATATAATTAAATATTATTTAATTATATAAAAATATATAATTAAAGAATATATAGTTAAAAAAAGTGTCTTTACATCACAATTCCTACAAAAAATATTTCAACTGAGATACGAATTATATAGAAATCGAGGGTTGTAGTTCGCATACTATCCCATCGCGAAAATTGCTTATAAGATTCCCCCGATAAAATTTCCGCCGCGGTTCTTCGCGTGACCATCGTTGCAGTCGGATTAACTGTCACGCGCGAACTGTCTGCATCCGAAGGGATCGAAAGAGAGAAGGCGTGATCACGCGAAGATAGAACGGATGTAGGGAAGGGAGAGAGAGAGAGAAAGATAGATAGATAGATAGATAGATAGAGAGAGAGAGAGAGAGAGAGAGAGAGAGAGAGCGAGAGAGAGAGAGAATGTGGCGGCAGTCATTAACTGGTAATAGCTCGGGACACGGGACGGGAACCTACCTCAACCTAAACCGGTAGAGAACAAACCCGTAGGTGGTGAACGTGCCCGCCGAGATTATTTCGTTTTAACGAGATATCCATGCGAGGTGTACTTATACCGGCGATCTGTCACGCGCTTGTTATCGCCGATTCGTTATCGTCGCGCGCATTTTATGAAACTCGATCAATAGATTCGATCAAACGAGCCGTCTCTGTCAACGAACTAGCTGCTAAACAAATCGAGCTACATTTAATGATACGCTCATAACACGCTTTAGACAAAATATAAAAATATTTACTTGTCATTTTTTTTTCCATATATTCCGAGGATAAATGTAAATCAAATGATTTAAATAGAAAATATTTACTTGTTCTTTTTTTCTGTAAATAGATTTTTTTTCATAAACCTGCTGAAGTTGAAAAAAATGTTCAAAAAATATATAAATAAGATTGAAATAGAAATGGAAAAGAATGGAATTATAAAAGAAAAAAGTTAGCGCTTTCACAAATTAAAGAGAAAAGAGAAGAGCTAAAAATTTATTGAATTCGCATGAGTTTCGAGCGCCATACACAGTAATAATAAATGTATGCTATATATGTTCTGATGTTGGTACGTGTGTGTATCCAAATAAAATTGCCAAAAAAATATACGATTTTAAAAATCGTAAAAATATAAGAAATTTTAATATAACAATTTATTCAAAATTATCTTAAAATTATCATATATGTGTAACAGTTATATTTAACTGGTATATTGAAATAGAAATTAAAGATATATTAATAGAGATTAAATAATAAATTTCAATTCCAAATAAAGAGCGATTTATTATAATATTAAATATAATAATGCAATCAATTCGAGTTTGTTGCTTCGTTTACCATGTCTCGTTTCTTGTATGTATCTGTATTCCGATTCAAAAGTCCACAAAAAAAATTCACACTATCAGTAGCTTGTTAGTTAAGCTCGCGATAGAGAAGCGTAGGAACTCTTCCGCGGGAAGTATAAGATAAATCTCTGGAGTAACAAGTAAAACGTTCTATCGAACGACTCCTAATTGCTGGCTGATGAGATACCCAAGTTGTCCTCGGATTGGCAGAAGGCCACGATTTATTATTCCAGTGTATCATATCGCGCGTTTTTATCGGCAAAAACGAGGACGTTCAATTAAAGATTAACGGTAAAATGTGATCGTCGACGTTTCTTAATTGCCATTGATAATATAATATATCTATTCGACTTTATATACAAGCGATACTTAAAATTTTCTGAAATCTTTTGATTTTTTTTAAGTCTTGTTTTACTATTTTATTTTAAATTTAATCAATTTTATCCAATTTTGAATTAAAATTTTAAAATTACAGATAATCCATAAATCCGGAAAACGGCAAATAATAAAATTTAAATAAATTTAGGATAAAAAATAAAAATTTTTTACTCACACTCGACTTTGAACTTAATTTTATGAAATTTTTAAAATCGCAAACTCGATAGTTTGACTCGAAAAGGCGTCTCGCGGTATCTCGGCACTTTTGTCAGAGCGAAGAGGTCCACTCGTGAGATTTCCATATGCATATACATTTCTACATATGTTATATACCTGATACCCCCGTGAGGTTAAATATCGCGACTCGAAACACGATAGTTCTCAACATCTGATTTATTCGAATCGAAGGTAGACCGTTAATTTAACGCCGGAGCGACGCTCGTGGTCTCGTTCGTTGCGCTTAGCTAACACGTCGCGCACACAGATGCGGGTGTTGCACGCCGGTGCATATATACATATCTCATTTAAATATGCGTACACGCAACTCAGCCGCCGCGCGCGCGATACACGCTGGCTCCGGGTTTGCTAATGAACTGTATTATTTCCGATATATAGCCGCCGTGGATTTGCATTAACATGGCTTTTATTGCAACTAATTAAATTGGCTTTTAGGCGCCCGCGCGAGATCGTAGGCCGCTCCTTTCCTCCGCTCGTCGCGACACCCGAGCGATCATTGGGACATCGCCACGGCGATCTTAAGCCTGACCAAGCCTGCAGGTGGCTCGATGTTTAAGATCGAGCCTAATAATTTTTACCCTACTCGCCCGGGTGTGAGATATTACGTGAATATTATTCAACGCGTAGGAAGCTTGCTCGCTGCGACTCGAATTTCACGTTCTGGAACGCAGTCTGTAAATTGTGCCTATCTAGCACCTTTCGCTGAAATTACAAACCTGTATCGTTTAATTATAACTAGATAAATTCTAGTAGAGGTTTCCTGTCGTTTATATCATTCTTATCTGATAGCACGGCGCGTCTTTAGGTTTATTATCTTTCCTTCTGGTGGAATTCACTGCTAGTCAAACTAAGAGGTATGACAAGGCTAATAACACTTGACGTTATGAGCGCCAACAAAATGAAAACACAAAATCATAATTTGATATTTAATAAGTTCAGGCACTTTAATAAAACAAAATACCGAGCAATACAGAGTTAATAAATAATCAAATAAAATATAATCCAATAAAAACAATAAAAATAAATCTCTGATAAAAATAAAATTTAACTTTGACAGGATTGAGCTGATAAAAAGTTTGCGTGTCTCTCGACAAAAATCGCTCGTTTTATCGATGGTACGACATCGGCTGTCGGCGCTTTTCATCGCACTTTATTATGTACAAATCGACTGTCGATGAGGCGCTAATGACTCACGCGCGTAATCGGTGCGAAAAAGCGCGCCGCACGAGCATGTCGCGCATTCACGCGCGTGTAAGAGAGCGCAGTTGATTTACGAGAAGCCAGGCTGATAATTAGAGGCTAACGGTGCTTGTCGCCGGCGGACCTCTTTTTCGCCGTCAAGTCTCGTACGTGTCATGGCTATCGCGGTGCCTCTTGACGCGAGAATAGCGCACATCGATACGCAACGATATAAATCGCCGCAAAAATCACGAGTGACAGGCGCGTCGAGGCGTATTTACAGCGGGGCGAAGCTTTGTATTGACAGCGATCTAAAAAAGAAAAATCGCAATTTCTCTATTTTTCGAGCGACAGTTTGGCGTAAATTACCCGTCGGTTTCGACAGCACGGCAGAAGAGAAAAAAAAAACGACTGGTAAAAATTTTATTGCGTAATTTAATTTCTCCGTAATTATTTAATTTCTCCCGAGAGTTGAGAGGGGGGGGAGGCCGGTGGAAGGAGACAAATTGCTGGAACAGTTGTAAATCCTTCTACGCGGACATTGCGCATATTGCATTTCCGGCAAATTGTATCGTTGCGAGCGTGCAACGCGAATTTGTCGATCGTCGTCGATCGCGCGGACCCGGCGCGGGACGGGGCGACGTCGCATTTTCCGCTGACAATGATTAATTTCTCGCCGATCCTCGGCCGCGATACGGCGGCGACCGGGCGACTCCGTTACTCGGCCGCGAGGCAAGGGAGCGTGAAATCGCTCTCGGTTGCCGAACTCGCGTCAAACTTAATCGATCATCGAGAAGCGTTGCGCTATGCGCGGCGACCGGTCGAGCCGCTGGGAGAAAGTCCCGGCGAAGAAACACCGCGGCGAGACGAAATTCCTCTTACTCCGGCCTCAGAAACGGAAAAGAAAGAACGGGACGTAGCCTCTCTCGGGTCACTCGATAGATTCCGATAGTATTCAAGATTGGATTATGGAAATTCGCAGAATAAAAGCTCGTAAATCCAGCGTTAACGCGTTAAGGCTCCGCTGAAATTATCCCCCTTTGTGGATAGACTCGTACCTTACCTTCGGTTAAGTTTCTCAGGACTACAGTGATTTACGATCGTGCGTAATAATATTTTAACTCTCGCGGCTTGGATAGAAGAGACTGATAATTTTTTTTTTTTATCAATCTCAAAGTCTCAATCTCTTTAAGAGGGAGAAATTAAAATCGCATCTGAGACTGCGTTGAATCTTCTTAGTTTAAATTACTTACATTTCACGGACGAAGAATTTATTGAGTGCACATAAAAGAAAAATAATCTTAAGTCAAGATAGATATTCTCATGAACAAGAATAATCTTTGTAAAAAAAATTTTTAGTCTTGATCTAAGTGCAAAAATAGCACTTGCGTCAATACAAATTCAATCAAATAAAACTAAAATTATAATCTTCTTTTCTAAAAAGATTATAATATTCTTGCTTATACTTGCGAGAACATCTATCTTGATTTAATTTTCTTTCTGTGCAATGATTATAATGAGAGGAGATCTAAGTGAGATCAATTGATATTAAAGTGAAAATAAATATGATATTCTCTACTTTAA
Organism: Pogonomyrmex barbatus; assembly: GCF_055798465.1. Taxonomy (NCBI): domain Eukaryota; kingdom Metazoa; phylum Arthropoda; class Insecta; order Hymenoptera; family Formicidae; genus Pogonomyrmex; species Pogonomyrmex barbatus. The sequence goes on along the minus strand of NW_028297112.1, from coordinate 2,110,172 downwards.
TAGATGCATTTGAAACAAGATATCACTTTTGAAGCAACTTTCAAGTCTTTCTTGAACACGGCTGCAGCGAAGGGTTAAGAGAAATTCTCTCGGAAATTGTGTCGCCCCGCGTGGCATGGGGTTAAATCGTTTTGTGAAACCGGTTCGCGCAACAATAATAATTAGCTTACGCGGATCCGTGCATAATCACCGTCTTTACGCCCATAATAATACTTTTGCCGCGTATCCGCGAAGTCCTAATTATTATCGCGACGGTAACGACCGAAACTCTTCTCGTACCGAGGGCCGAGCTGTAATTTGCCTTTACTTCGTCGATTGTATTATGCATTATACATATAACGCGCTTCTTTTTTCGCGGGTTTAAAGAGAGAAAGAGAGAGAGGGGCACTTAGAAATGTTCTGGCGGCCGATAACGCGGGTATCCTCGAATAATGGAGTTTCTCCGGAACGATGTTGCGAGATAATGATACAGGGAAATCCAGCGGGCAGCATCCAAGAAGATGCGTTTATCCACGATTATTGAATATTATTCGCGCGAAAAAATTAGTATGGAGAACATCGTGTATAAGAAATTGTTCCGGATCTCACCGATACAAACTATTAACTGTACTGCATTATTTACATAATTCTTAATTATTAACTCTTTGCACATAGTATATATTAATATATTAGATTAGACAAAAATAATTGTTATATCGCCATAAATCTCTCGTTGTGTTATATTAAATTTTATCATAACGTATGTGTCTTCAGGAATATTTCATTATTAAAAAGAAACGATCTCCCGAGAGTCCCGTAAAATTAAAATCGTAAAATTAAAAATCCTCATAAATATTTGAGTCGGAGATTTCCAATCTCCGCTGTTCTGTTTAGGGCCGCTAACTCGGTAAATTTGGCGCGAGCTATCGACTGTCTTCGGTTACAAGGAGAAGTATATTATTTTACGAACGAGATGAGCGTGTGTATATATATATATATATATATATATATATATATATATATATATGATCTTCACGTGCGTGTGCGTTCGTACACCAGCACCTACTTACTTTCATGAATACCGTGGGAAGAGAAACATAATAACGAAGAATGGCTGCCAGGTATACACGCTCACGTGCCGCCACCCTTCCTCGCCTGTGTCCCGCTCGTTTTGGGCTGGCCGTCCAAAAAAATTCGTAGTGCACGGGCCTTCTCGTTCCTGTTCGTCTCTCTTCTTTTCTTCCATCGTTCCAGCATTCCCACCCTTTATCCTCACCACGTATACCGCGGACCTACATGGCTTTCGTGACTTGACTCCAGGATAATCCACTCGCGCGGCTCCAAAAGATCTTCGGGGGTGGTCCAGCCGGTTACATCACGGATTTATGAATAAAACACAGCGTCCCAACTCCAGTAGAATTCATATGAAGTATCGAGAAAAACACGATTAACTTTTATCGCAGCGTTCAATCTTCATTTCGAAGAATCAAATTTCTCATGTGTAATAAACGTATTACGATAGAATTTACCTTATCTGATATTCCGTAATATTGTTCGATATAAAATAAGTTGATATTAACGTAAATATTAATAATTTGGTAATCTTATCTTTTATATCAATTTATGTAATGTTAATTAATACTGTTAATGCTTAATGTTACTGTTGCTAAATTTAAATTATGAATTAAGTTTTAAATTACAACTGATTATGGCTTTCCATAATTTACAAATTTTGCTCCCGGCAATTTTGCAGATTTCCGCAGTTAATGAATAAATGGGCTATTTAATATAATTATCGAAATCGACGGATTCTATCGTGATTCTGGGTAGGCCGATTATGTTGTTAAACGGTCGAAAAGAAGATCCACCGAATTGGCTCACGTTCGGTAATGGCGATAAACAGCCCGGAAACGCTCGCTGGATTTTACAGTCTAAATCCCTCGTTTTGGTACATAACTGCCGCCGAGAAAGTAATTCTCCGAATCGTTAGTTACGATTCAAAGCTCGTCGCGCGCCGCAGCGAGCCTTACGAAGCTCTTACACTTCCTTGCACTTCCGCCAGAACGGTCGTTCTGGAACTCTGGAACTGGAGCACGCAAATCTCCTCTTTCTGCATTCCTCCCGTTGAATGCACTTTCCGGATTCCGTTACGCGGACGAGAGATAAATCAGAAAGTTGTTTATATTCGATTCATGAGACCTATATGAGACGTGAAGAGACGAGTCGCAGACGAAAAATGCGAAATAATGCCATCGAGAGAGTTTTCAATAAACAAGAAAAATATATCCCTCGTACGACAGGAAACATAACGTTATCATCTATGTTATTACAAACAAAAAATTGGAAAAGAGAAAATAGTTCCGAGACGCAACTTTATTATGTAATAAAATTGCATAATATATTAAAAAGCGTGAACGGTTTTCGCCACGTGTATCCTCTTTCGCGTTCTTTATTAAATAAATTAAATAAATTAAATAAAATAATTAATTAATTTTTTCTAAAATTTCAATGAGTCTAAATACGTGTAATAAGCAAATGAAATTTTTTTCTTAAATTTCGAAACAAACTTTCCAAATAATTTACATATCACTTTTCTTAACAATTTAAATTATGTATATCAAAAACGTAAGTAAATAATTTTACATTTTAAAATACGAGAAAGTGATAATAAAAGTCGATCGTTCCTGAAGCGAAAACTCACGAACATGCCGTCAAGCGAGATCGCACGATGAACTCTCGGGAGTATATGCGACCGGCAAGCGTCACCACGAATAATTATTCAAGACAATGGAGAAAGCTTCGGCAGCTGCTTATAATCGCGACATCTCGTGACAAACGCCCACGCGTTGTCCTCGGACGATCTACGAGGCGGAAATCGTCGGGTTCTTCGACCGACATTATTCTTCTTCTCTCTAATTCTCCGCAAAGAGAATTTCGTCATACGTCGTTGCTTAACCGCTTCACACGGGCGTTAAGCCGGCGCGAACTCGTTGAATTAGACTTAAACGTGTTGAAATGAGATTTCTGATTTTTGATAAAAATGCCTCTTGTTGAAAATATAAAAAAATTACTATAATTTGCAAAAATATCGTATTTTTAATAATTTTTAGTATTTTTAAGATATTCCTAGTATTAATAATAATGTATCTTTTGTATATATTTTAAAAGATAATAAAAAAATAATAATTATACAAATTGAATAAATTCAAAAATTTGATATTAATTTTCGCTTGATTTAAGCAGAAGAAATCAATTTTTTGTAATATGTCACGTGATAAGCATAAGAAATTTTAAAAATAGAATTTTGATTCCGAGAAAAAAATTCATAATTAGCATAAAAAAGTTTTATGCTTTAATTATTAAATAAATATAAATATCGCTTCTGTATTTTTTCATATAATTAAAATTCAAATTTATTTACCAAAAATGGAAGATAAAATTTTGAATTAAGCGATATAAGATAAAAATCAAAGCACACGATGTTATCGCGGGGATCTACTATGTTCTCGATTTATTTATCGCGCAAACGGAAAGAAATCAATCGATTCATCACCTTTCCCGGATCGCGCAGACTAAACGGCGCCGAGTCGCGCGATCGCCAACCACACTAGAAAGTCTGCGCAGCTGCTCGCGAACGAACGGATCGAAGAAAGAGAGGGCGATCTCACGAGAGACTTGCGTATCGGAATTAATGCCCACGTGAAAATTGATACCCCGGCGATACTCACAATCGTCTGGGGTATCGTTAAAAATTGATACCAACTGGCGCGGGCGCGTCCGTCATTCACCACCTACGAATTTCTAGAGAAAAGCGATACGCGGCACACTTCGTGCTAGCCAACAATGCTGATCTTGTTCTCTCTTTCTTTCTCTCTTTTTCTCGAGAACTCTCTGATTTTTTTTTTTTTTATAGATTCTCTCTCCAAGATGAAGTTGCGCCAGAACTTGAAAACTTATGTTCCGCACTTATGAATCATCGATAAATTTACAAAGATCTGTCTTTTTCTTACTTGAAATCATCGGTATTAAAATTTGAACAAGCAATATTAGTGGATGCTTTAAATATAAAAAGATAGATGTATTGCAAATCACTCGTCTCTTTTATTCTGCATGCTGCAGAATGACGTTGGCTGTATTCCTTGCTCCGAGTTTATATTATTATTTATATTATTAAGCTACATTTTAATAGCTATGTTCATAAGCAAAAAATGTTTAAACTTGATTAGAGCTCTTGATTTTCAAGTATCTGCGATCGGTGCAGAGATAATGCTTAATGGTTGTCGAACGAGTTCCTTATTTGATTACGACGTGTCAACAACCTTTGCGAGGTGCACCGCACGAGACAAATTAATGAGCATAAATAAGAGCACGGTGGAAATTAATTAAATCTTAATCTGCGATGCAGATTTGCCGCAGTGCTACTGCGAGTTGATTAATTTCACGCAACTATACTTTGTATAATTAATACGAACGTTACCCCTTGTATACAGTTTAATTACGTAATGTTTCATATATCTACACGAGCATCTCGATAATACGAAAACATCATAAGCCGGATTCGATAAGTCGGGAATCGATCCATATTCGAAACGTAACTAAAGTTTCATTTTTTTTTTTCATCTCTTACTTTGCATAACAGATAAAAAAAATATTATGAGGTATCGTGACGTTATTTAATTTAAATAAAATAAATAATAGTAGACATACGTAATTATAACATATATTACGAACTAATTAAAAAACATAATTAAAAAACATAAATAAATTAAATTAAACGCCAGTCAGGAGTCGAGACGATATTTATAAGAGTTTTACGTCATTCTAAAATTAGAGAATATTTCTCAGAAATTTTTAAATAATCTGGAATTTAAGATCGCAAATGGCACTTTGCGTTCATAAGTAACAATGGTTATCCTACTTTACATTCTCACGCTTCTCTCCGGGAACGCGACGTCCTGTTACGATATCGCGCTCCTTTCAGCGCGCAGAGACGCCAGCAGTCGTCCTAAGCCTGTCCTTTCGATCGCGGCTTGATCGTGACACGTGCATCGACGCGGTTGCATTCATGGTTGCACTCGATTGCAGCCGCGTTACGCGTCACCGCGCGCTTTGTCGCCCGGACGAGGTTTCCCCGTCATGTCGCTCGTGACGACGTTGTTTTATTGCAACGGAAAGCGCAACAAAATCCAATGGCGAACGCACGCGGAAACGCTGCGTGCCGGCCGCCCGCACACGACGCCACAAACGGTTATCGCGCAGCGGTTAATTAGCGCCCCCCCCCCCCCCGACGATCAACCCTTTCGCGCAAACTTTCTTCGCAATTATGCGAGGCGATGTTTGTTGCAACGCCACGATTGCGATTGCGTTTACTCTGCGTCAAACGAATGTCAAGAAAGTAAATTAAACGGTCAGCAAAAAATAACAAATATATAAAAGCGATTGCAAATTTTGATTTTGATTATAGAATTTAGAACAAATTGGGTAACAAAACCAAGATGATCAAAACGATAAATTTTTTAATTACATTTTAATTCAAAATAAAATATAAAATAATTCAAGTGTAAAGAGAAAATAGTTTACTCACGTATGAAACGTGTGTTTCTATATCGAGAATACGTACCTGCACAAAAAAAAAAAAAATGAAAATGTTAGTCAAGTTGTAATTATCAAAATATGTGACACACAAAAATTTGCAAGATATTTGATATAGAAGTACTTAATTATTATGAATTAAATTTTAATGACAGAATTTAAATAAAAATCATAAGAAGCTGTATTTTTATGACGAAAAATGGAAATAAATAATTAAAAATGGAAATAATTAAGAATATATTAATTATATATATTATATGCCATCATGACATTTAAACATATACCTGATAATCGAGAGAGATTTTCTATCGCTCGAATATAAAGTATTTTACCAGAATATCCTTAAGCGTAATCATTTAATCATACGACGCCTATCGCGCAGCAATGTCATCTTCTCGGCACTTTTTCTCGCATGCAAATGGCAGCATTTCCTCATTCGGCTTTCACCGAACTGAAACTCGCGGGTCGGAAAATCGATGTTCTCTCTCGCGAGCGGGCACATCGCACGGCCATTAAGAAGGCGGCCGCACGCTTTTTAACGGAGGATTGCACCACCGCGCGAGAGGTGCGGCCCACAGGATTATGCATAATGATCCCTCGAGTCGAGAGCGCGCCCGTGGGAAAGCGCGATACGCGAAAAGAAGAAAAGCTCTTGCGCGCGGGCGGCTGGCGATTGACCGTAATGCACCAGCAATCGGTGCGAGATCTCTCGATCGTGCAGCGGCGGAAGTATCCGCCTGTAGAATCGCAGGGCCCAGCGTAAACCCGACAGCGTAAATGCTGGAAAATGAAAGCAGCTTAGCCGGAAACGTGTTCGTAAAAATGTTTCAACGCGATCATAAAATTTTTCGACGTAATCCGCCACGGATTAAATCTTCAATCATTTTATCGATGGGGAGAGAGAGAGAGAGAGAGAGAGAGAGAGAGAGAGAGAGAGAGAGAGAGAAATTTTTAATAAATTCAGCAATATTCGTGTGTCGGACGGAGTGATATCGGATATGTTAAAAATAATATCAACTTATTGTTAGAATAAGATCGAATAAGAAAAGATAAAAAGGGGACAAGGGAATTTCCGTTCGTGCGATTGATGGACTCGCAATTCTTAGTCTACTCGCGACGAAATGATTGCACCTCATCTGAGGATGGAGTAGAAATGGGGAGAGGTACGCTTGGCGTGCGCCGCGAGACGTGAATTACACCGTTTCAGTGCTCGGTCAGAAAGTGTATACGGAACGCGGCGGGATAAACGATCCCAAATAGGCTCGTTTCAAGCAAGAGCCCATTTGCACACGTGTGCACGACGGTGCTTATTGTCGGGATTGCACCGAATTACGCAACTTTTTGCGACCCGATACGACTGGGAGATATACATCTTCCCCCCTTCCTCCTTCCAGTACGGATAATCGCCGGACGCGTCCGTTGTACATCGCGTGGAGAACGAGAGAAAGGGCCCTCTCTTTTTCAATTACGTTCTATTACTGCCCGGCAGATGTTCGCGCAGTTCATTTTACAGTCGTCAAGAAATTGCCTCGCAACTTTTATTTCCGTCCGCACTTAGAGAAAGATGAAGGGATAGATAGAAAGAGGGAGAGATAGAGAGGAAAGAGAGAAGGGAGGAAGGCGAACAAATCACTTTCAAGCGTGTGTTCAATTGCATCGAGATTAACGTATAATCCCTTTCGTTACCCGAATGATTTTATCTGGCCGACGGACCAACGTAATCTTTCTCTCGAGTGATTGCAAGGAGCCTCCCCCGATTTCCTCGACGTCGAGGCGTAAGTTGCTTAAGCCCGGTTTTCTTAAGCCGGTAACGGCGCATTCATTCATGCAAGATATTGTGCGCCGTTCACTCACCACCCACGTGTATCGCGTTTTGCGGGATCGCTGGAGAAATGAACAATGTCACGCATCTGGAAAAACGATTGCGCACTGTCTCGTTTGCATCGTGAGTTTTCATCGCCTGCATAAAATATAGAAATTTTTCATTATTAACCGTTGGCTGATATTGATTAAAACATTGTATTACTAATAATAATGCAAAAGCAATATTGCAAAACATAAACCCACGATTATTCAGGAAAAAAATTTAGCATGTAATAATAAATTTCAAAATCCAAATACGACTTTTCGTATTACGGAAATCTGATATTCTCATGTTTTTTTATATATTGACAGAATTTTCTCGGAAATAAAATCCTTTCGTAAGAATAATTCTTTAAATTATTGCGCCTAATAATACAAAACATTTCCTAGAAAACTATATATTAATGATGCAAAATGTTTCATCGCGCTGAAAATTAACATTAAAGGAATCTCGCGTTTCCTTGTGATAAAGTTCGAAAAAGAAAAGGAGAAAAAAATTGCATCAATTACGCGACTCTGGCTACTTCTACTGTCCCTTCTTATAAGTTTACCCGTCACCTTTAAAGATCACGACGCAAGTAATTCACGGGATATCCACGTGGGAGTCGCACGCAGGTGTTTTACTACACGTGGAGAATTTCTAACGAATGCGAATTCATTGAGAAAATAAGCGAGACGGAGGCCAGTGTCATCCGGCACGGTTCAACGAACGCCTAGCCCATCGCGTTAGAATATCAGTTGACGCCTTCTTCGTTTTTTTTTTTTCTCCTCTTCGTCTCTCACCGTTTGTGGTTTCCCTTTTCCTTATTTTCCCGTCCATTTGTGCCGGTAATGGATTAATGTTTAAGTAATTATGATATGACTGCAACGTGCGAAAGCGCCTTCTCCGATAGGATCGGATAAAAAATTATGTTATCTCACGGTCGCACGAGGAGATTTACAGTTATCGACGAATGCTTCCCGATGATCGCAATGGCGGATGCCACATCGCCTGGCGATGATGACTTTGCGATGGATCGTTCTACCGGATTGTAAAGTCGCGCATGAGTTGCGACTTCTATCAACGCCACTCTCAGATATCGCTCGCTATCGCATGTTAATTTTTTATTGCATAATACATATGAAAAGCCGCAGCAGGTTACAGCAAAAGTAACCACAGCGAAAGGCTCGGATCCACAGTGTCTTTAGCCACATTGCTCCTTTTTCTTAAATAAAAGATCCTTATATTTCTAAGTGTAATCATCGATTGAGAAAAAAATCGTTGAGAACAAATTCAAATCGACATTTGTTTAATCTTTCTTCTTACCGATTGAAAATTTAATATTTAACGGAAATAAAGTTAAACTGATCATCGATAATGTTTACATGGGGCTCTACAATTGTAACAACTTGACCAGTTATTTTATTCGGGCGAATTCGAACGTTATTCTGAAAGCGGACTGCGAGCCGGACGTGACTGAAAGTGCGTTCGGACACTGTTGCTGACGTTGTTACCGACGTGTAATCCACTTACTGTTTATACAACACTTTGGACTTAACGACAATAAGTCATTCTCGGGCTACGACATTTTTACGACCGTCGAAATTAATTCGTTAACATTTGCCGTATTATTCAAGAAAGTTTGCTGTGAGTGAGATTCTTCGAGTGCTTCACATTTCCATAGAATTCGTTTAGCTAATGAAAATAACAATCCGTAATAACATTCAGCATACGTACAAACTTAAATGGAACTCTCGGCGTTATTAGAAATTTTCGCAACAATGCGTTCACATTAATATTTAATTAATTTCCGCATGCAATAAATCTTGAGATTTATTGCAAATTGGGAATTACGAACTGACGATTTACACAAGTGTCTTACATTAAACATTAAATTAATTTCAATTTCCGATTTCCGTATTCCGCGGCGCGGTATTTGCGAAAATACTTCGTTCATGTAACGCTAATAACGTAACGCTAACTCGGCGCTACCGAGACAGGTGGCTCGAGTTATCTCGCGCGCGAGCAAACGCACATCCGCGGTAATGATCCATATAGATATGAGGTATCAGTTCGCACGCGAGTTTTCCCATAGCCCCATAAGCCGAGTCGGCGATACGCTCGGCGAGACGTAATCGGGCCCATTAGAAAATTGCGCGTGACGCAAATACCGTTGCGTGCGCGCCCTCGACGAGTTCGCGGCATCGGCGCGCATCGCGCGTTAAATTTACCGACGTCACGAAACACGCGAGCGAAATCTATGATCGAATTATGCTAATATCACGTATCGAGTGACCCCCGAGCAACGCTCCCGCGAGCAAAGTCAATAAACTTGGTTGATTTAGCTCCTCGCTCGCGGAATTTTACAACATCGCGCTACTTTCTCACAGAAAACTCATTAGGAACATCGATAACGCGTGTCGCGCGATACTGATAATGATACTTATATGTGCTTGTACATGATGTTGGAATAATAAGTCGCATGTTGTAAAATTTGGTTTTTTTATCATAAAAAGATTAGATCACTGATAATTTCTTTGATATGATTAATTAAAGTAAAGCAAATGGATTAAATATTTTTTACTTTTTAATTAATTTTATCTAGAAATTACTTATTTTAGTTGAAAACATTTTCATCAACAATTTTTATCGAGAGGAAAGAGGAAATGAAAAAATATAAAAGCATTCATTTTTTTATACAGCCATGATAGGTTTACTCGAAATAGAAATGATATATTTATAAATTTTGTTCTGCTAATAATTTAATTAAAGTTTGTATTCAATTTCAATTAATGAAAATCAAATAAAATATAATTATAAATATTAATTATTCGCGCTTCATTTTCTCCCCGAGGCACAGTTTACAATTCACCGTAAAATCAATAAATTTATTGTCCATTTATTGTCCTGTATTTCGTTCACAGTTACAACGCACTAAAGTAAACAGCGTTTCAACTATTCACACCGGATATAATTTTCAGAATTGTAAAAATCGGGATGGAAAGCTCAAGTTTCACGATTTCAAACGAGTTTGCAGAGATGCAACTTTTATTAATAAAAATGCATTTTATCGACCCTGGCAAAGGTTTCGCGCGACCTTATGTTCGCATAAACGTCGTCCTCATTTCGCACCAGGCCGAAAATTACCTCCAACTCACGCCAAAGAAAATCCATTAAGCAAAGATGTATGAAATCGCTTTTGTATTCACTTGAATATCGTGGTAAGGCGCGAAGAATAAATATTTCTCACTGAAACGTGCCGACTGGCAACGAGCGACTGCCTTACGCGTCGTTCCTCCACCCTCAAAGTAAATTTAATACTATGTAATCGCACCCCGGCAACTACCCGTAAAATCACTTTTCCCGACTCCTCGTATTTCGCGGGATTTTATTTTACGACCGCATGACTCCGACTCGCGAGCAGACGAGCTTGAGATATCGCCTCGAGTTTGCCAGTCAATGGATTTGCCGAAGCTGCGCAAAGAAACAGGGAAAAATTTATTAATAATCTCTAAAGATGATACCCGCAATGTTATTTGATATAACAATATAGAATAAAATGTTTTAGACAAAAGAAATAAAAGTATGCATCATAATAGTGATTAAACTTACAAATAATACACTAAGATATTATTTATTTTTAATCAAAATTATGACCGCAATGAATAAATAACAAATAAAGAAACGCTGACAATAATTTACTATATCTCAATATACATATTTTCAATTTCCCTCAATTTTTCATACTTTCATTTCGTCTCTCACAAAAACATTTGTATCATCATGTTATATGAAATGTTTACGTATGCGACGGATGACGCACATTCTTCCCAAACTAGTATTGTACAAGTTTCCAAAAAAGGAAACAGTCACAGATCTGACTCACTTTTAGCGAATTTGATCGTCACTGAATTTCGTATGACGTCATTGTCAGATTACTGACGCAAAATTTAGTTACTTGTGTGTAGGATGAGATAATGCTTACTTGCGTCTGAACTTTAAAAGTCGCAAATTCTATTATATAATTTTATAAATAATCTTCTATATTTTGCATTTATTACTTACAATTAGTTGCATTTATTTCTTATAATTACGCGCACATAATAATATTTGCAATTTAATGATATAAAAAAACAACACAATTACAATCAAATACACCGAACTTATTAAATTTAATTTTTACATTTAAATAATCATTCTCTTTTTAAAATTAAAGCAATAAATACAAATTGTCATTAAATTTAAATTGTGAAACGTAGAATGTTATTTAATTTATTAATTAGATACTTGTGAAAGGTGTGACGATATTTTTGTGCCACGATTTTTACTTGACAACAGTGGTATCATAAATTAACTTTCTGGAACGTGTACAAAATTTAATGCAGGTCAATCAATTTGGCAAGGAATCCGACAAGTATTGTCAAACTCCAACAAATAAGCTTGTGTAAACTCAATTCGAGCGGGATTACTTCGACTATTGACATCGGCGGGTGAGCACGTGTATATAGAGCGCACGTGGTCGATGAGATTCGCGAGGAATTCACAGAAGTCAGCATCGATCGCAACGAAAATTGCGCGTATGATAAACGCACGTATGCACGCACGCACATACACATGTGCACACCCACGATGACCCGGAGCTTGTTTGCCCGCGAATATTTATTCATCCATCAGCGCGACTCGCTGGTGTTTCTCTCATGCATATGTATCGCGGTCGCGTGTGGTTAGTCCTTTAGCCGTGCCAGCATGCAACAATCTCAATTCGCACGTGTAAATTTCAACGCAAGAAGGAGAGAGAGCAGATCGCGCGAGTTTCGCGGAAGAACTCCGACTCCGGAGTCAGACACTCGACCGATCTCGAGGGTTCGCAAGTCTCTTGAGAAATCGTCTAACTCGAAAGCAAAGCGCAGAGAAAAATAAAATTTGAAAAAATAATAAGGTAAAGGTTTGCGTGACGATTAGAAGAGTTAATATTAAAAATATAAATTATAATTTTAAAAACTTTGATCATAAAGAAATATCAAGTCGAAAAGTCGAAAAAGTCTCAATTCTTTGAACAGCCGCGTAAGTTGGAAGCAAAACGCATCGAGAATTGAAATTTGAAAAAATTAAAGTAACAAAATTTTATGGCACTTAGAAGAATTAATATAAATTATAAATATAAGCAATAATTAAAAAAATTAGATAGATAAAGAAATCAGAAAATTCACTAACAAGTCAAGTCGGAAGCGAAGCGCATCGAGAAATGAAATATCGAACAAGACAAATTACTAACAAGCAGATCCTTGGCGTCATTTCGATGAGACCATCGAGACCAAACGAGAGCAAGGCTCTGGTAAATAAAATTAAACTTAAACATAAAAAAATGATTGAGCAAACGGAATTTATATTCCTTACGATGAAAGTAGTTTAAATAAATTATTTAGATGCTCACTAAAGTTGCTTATAAGCGTAAGTTGTCAAGTCAGCGCATTAATGTGATCTCTACTTCGTGAAAACGAGGTCGCTTTTCCACGGGGACGCGAAGGCGCCGGTGCCGTAGCGCTTCCTGATGCGCCAATTATTCCAGCGGAGAATTGATTTACTGGATGTCGGAGAGCTTTCGGCCCGGCCTGAAATAGCCCGACGCGTGTTAAACAGAGGAGCATACGACATTTACAAATGCCCAGACTTGATGCATTGTTGAGAAAATATACGGGGCCATTCGAGGTCGAGAAAAAAATATTCCCGGCTGCTGCTGGTTCCTCGCGGATGACGTCATAAACGCGCGAAGGATCCCCATGGTGGCGATAGGCGGCTGTTTGTTTAGACTGCTCGTCTATTCGCAGGGCGTCATCCCTTACACCCGCGGCTGATTATTTTATTACCGGCGCCTGAAGCCGAGCACTGAAGAATCGACGCTGAAGGTGGCGAACGGCCATCGAACACACGGAGCTTTCTCTCTATATATAATCGCTAAACTTCTTACTTCATAATACAACTGGACTATACAAAAGGGAAATGAAGGGACGTTAATTTAGCCATTTAGCCTTGATTGAGAAAAATTATTTCCAGCCGTATTAAAATGCGTTTCGTCATTTTTTTCTTCATAGACCAATGTAATAAATAGTATTTTACGCCTAAGCTCCTTTGTATTCTCAGTATCTATATCGTTTAGAAAGTAAACGGATAGCCAGGTCGTTGTTTACGGAGGATTGTGTTTGCTATCTATTCTCGGTGGATCTTCACGATGTTTGCCATGCTTTTCGATCTTCCAAGTGGCATCCTTGTAAATAGACCTCGAGCGCATTTAGGCTGTGAAAGTCCAGTAGAGCAAATACGGATCGGTAAACACCATTGTCGTCCGACTGATAAGACGATAATATTCCCAATCACGCTGATTATATTTGAATCGACTGATTTTGCACCTTTATCCGATAAAGAGTCTATCAAGAGCGAATTTAAAGGGAAGAAGACACCCGGTCTTCTCGCAAACTGTGTTACTGAGCCGGTACTCGGTTTTTCAATTACCGGTGTAAAGCGCAAATAGCCATTGTGAATCGGTCTGAAACCGCACAACTTCTCCGACTATCGATTTTCAGTCGCGGATAAATGCCGATTTAACCGGCATTGTCGTCTCCTCTCTGACGACGTTGTACTCCTTTCTCGTCGATCCGCCCTCATTCTGGAGTATTTATCGCGATTGTACGGGAGACGAGAACGTGTTTTCTGTGCGACGCAACATAACGCGGCGAGCTTAGCATCCTTAACGAGAATTACGGGCATTTATTATGCAAAAATGCACGCTACACCCGCTTTGAAGATCTCCGAAATTCAACTAATGAGCACGCTTGTTATAAACTGGAAGAATAAATGAATACAAATCCTAATTTAGAACAACCATCTCTTAATAAGATATTTATAAAATATTTTCATATTTTTATTTTCAGACTTTTTTTTACAAGATATTTGATAAGGATGTATTTAATAAGGAAAAAAATTAAATAAAGTTCAAGAATGTAGGAAAAATGTTTTCTAATATTTTTCTGCGTTCTTAACTCAAAAATAACTCAACTTAAAAGCATCGCGAGGAATATTATAATTATAAACAAACTTGCTAATTAATAAGAAATTAATAAATTGGAATTTAAACGTAAAGTAACTATCAGCAATAAAAACTCAGATTGTGAGTTTGTTTATTAAATTATAAAAATTTCCTCTTTGAGAGAGAGAGAGAGAGAGAGAGAGAGAGAGAGAGAGAGAGAGAGAGAGATTTGTTATTTTCGTACAAGCTACTAATTTTCGAGGAGTATGGCTTGTATGTCGCGTAAATATATTCTCATGTACAAACGGCGACGGGCCTAACATGGGAAAGCCGACAATATGCAACATCGGCAATGTGCTCCAAAGCCAACCCGTGATCTTTTATGCAAAGCAGGATACTGAATTATGTAGTTCGGCGGTCGTGGGCAATTGTTGCCTCACCACACTAATTCGCACTCGCACGCAACTGCGTAACATGGTCACACGTGCGCACATCGGGTACACGCCATTGAGGGGGTCGTGGTTGGTCGATAGGTTCACGGTTTTTATCCGAAGGCGTCTCGGCTGATTTTTTGGGTCAAGGTTCTCGGCAACTAACGAGGGAGCTCTACTGAAGCCACCCATTCAGGTAAATTCCGAACTGGCCAGTAATATTTTACACAACGAAATGTGAGCCAGTTATACGCTGGACGTTTTCGGCATTCTTTAAAAGCCTTTTTCAGACATTGAAAATTCTTTTTCCTCGCATCCGCGGCTCGCTTTGTGTTCGGTACGCATATTAACTCTGATCATATTGCCTTTCGCATATAAGCAAAGAAATATAAAATTTATACAAAATTTTGAGTAAAAAATCTCAAGCGTGCGGTAATAATTAAATTAAAATTATAATTATATTATTGTTGGCATTAATTCGTTTGTCTTAGTTTTCTAAATGAATTCTGCAAGAATTAAGATAAAAAGATCCATAAAATCAAATGCACAATACGTATTTTAGAGTTCGGACTGAAATAATGTGATATAGATCCTTCTGAATCGCAACTCGCAGCTCCAAGCCATTGAGCTCGATTAAATGAAACCGCCCCTTTATGTCGAGACGGGATAAATAACTGCGATGACACGTGACCGTCATTTATTTTCAAGTGTTTTATTCACGACTAGATCCTCTCGTACTGCCAAAGCAAGGGTTCGCGTTCGATGTTTACAGGGAAATGAAGTGCGATCATCCGTATGACGATAGGAAAAGATACAGGGCGGCTTTGTCGAAGGTCCGAAGCATTGATTTTCAATAGGTCACCTGCAAGCCGATCGTCAATATAATGGGATCTCACGGGTAGGCTGCCTACACGTTTAGCTTTTGTCATCAAATTTTGGTCCGGTACGTTATATGCCCTGGTGACTCCGAAGTTACTCAAACTTGCTGTATAAACGAAAATAGAATAGATATTACTTACAAAGAGAGCGAGATGTAGCTTCTAATATAATGGAATGCATTTAATTGTAAAATTATTAGGGGGAAAGAGGGATTTTTCATTTCAATTTGTTAAAAGAATCATTATTGAGAATCACTATTCTCAGCAGCATCATTATTTAAAAGAAAACATGTAAAACATGATAAAAATACAAGATATAATATAATACATGATTTCTTTTGATAAATTCTTTGGTAGGGAAATAATTAATTCTTTGAATGAATTACTCAAGAAACGGATAATTATAAAACGTTAATTAAAAAGTAAAATATTTTTACGTTATTAAAAAGTGAAATATTTAAAAAATAAAAATTGTGTGCATGATTTTTTATATAATATTCAAATGACACGTAGTGTTTTTAATATTATAAAAAAACTTTTTTTTAAGATATTTGCACTATTCAATGTTATACCACAAGTTATACCATTAAATTCATCACAAATTGTCAAAGATTCGTGTTAACTAACCTAACAAAGAATACGCTTTTATCCATCGCTTGGAAAATATACAATATTATTATTTAAAATAAATCAATTTACATAGCATAGTTTCTATTTCGCAACATAATCCCCGGTTCCTGCAGACTATTCAGTAAAATCGACATTCGCTTCTACATTTGTTCATTGCTTGCGTCGATTTATTTTACGGTAAACCACAGAGGTTTTCATCGCAGCCTGTGCTGCGTAACATTCGCAGTACAAAAAAAAAGGAGTGAGATAAAAAAGGCGAATCGGCAAAAACATTTAAACAACTGCCCGGTCTTTGCGCGCGTTCCGCCTGTAATTTATATCCGCCGCAAAACGTAGCTCTCTCTGAAGCCTGGTCCCTTTTACAATCCTGTACATTTTATTTATGAAAATATCAATTACTGTTTCTCCCCTCCTTTTTTTCCTCACGCGCGACCAATCCAAATGAAGATCGATCGAACCCGTCAAGGTTTTCCCCGACGTTCGCGCATAATGGCGAACATCGCGGTTGCACCCACGCCCGCAACACGGATGCATCGTAAAAACGCGCGACCCTTAAACTTTACGTATTTCCAACCGTGCTGGCATTCATCGGAAGCATTCCACGCCTCTACACGTCCGACACGCGTGCGTGCGTGTGCGTCGCATTTTCCCGAGGCATTGTTCGCCGCGATTGCGGCCGCGACAAGCGCGATTTGCAGTTGCATCGCGCGTCGACGAGGACCGGCGATGACCGCCGCCGCCCGTGAAGCGGCCGTAAAGAATATCGTTTCTCTCGCCGTTGAGTATCGTGCCGGCCAGCGTACGCGATGTAAATTGAGCCGTAATATGCCACGGCCCCGTAAAGCGTTCGTAAAGATAGCGTCGCATAGACCGGTGGCTCGCATCGATCAAAACGCATCTGTCTCTCTCTCTCTCCCCGTTGCTGAGAGCGATTAATCTCAAGTAGCAGAATCATCGATCGGTGGTGAGCAGTCGTGCTACTTTCCGAGGACACGTGTTTTTCTTCTCGAATCTCCCTTTAATCCGCCGCTAATTGTGTTTTTCCCTCTTGATATTTATTAAAAAATAATTTTGTATTAATCGGACTACAATGGGATGGGACAAACTTCGTATTATTATCGTAGCGAGATTTTTTTTAAATCACTCTATGTCTGTTATTACACTGAAAAAAATTTTTACAATAATTTGAAACTTGATTTGATGAATTTTATTTTATTACAATTTGGAACCAAGACTCGAATTTTATGTAAAGTATTCTAAAGCTTGTATGTTATTATTACGATTTAACTCCTCGTTCTCTTTTTTTCTTTTCTCTCTTACTCTTAGAGATTAGCTGGGAATTTAAAATAAAACTCATCTTAGTATTGCATCTTGACTTTAGTAATCCCAGTTTAATATCACGATTTTCTCCGATGTCTGTGACTCGAGATTACATCCGGACCGCTGAAATAGAACTTATCGATTGTGCTTTTCCGATCAGGGATTTGCTCTTCTTGCACAAATCCTTGTGATGGAAATGTGTGATTAAGATGCACAAGATTTGCGATGCTCGCGAATATCGCGGATTTTCTGGTCGCAAAAAGTTCGATCTTTTTCATATTAAAATAAAGCTTTTCGGAAGAGGAAATGTAAAATTCATCGCTCTCATCGTCCATGTTGTCAAATTGCGTACGTCCAGGAGATCATTTTTACTGCTCGCATTACCACTGGTAAATTCGACTCCCTCTAATCGACACCACATTGCTTTCGATTGACGAACCGCCTTTTATCGCACGTAAAACGATACATCGCCTCTCGACGCGGCGTGGCCCGTAAAAAAAGCACCGCCGACTTTTGGCGAGAGAGCGGCTTGTCAGATCTGGCCGGTCGATATCTCGAACACCCACAACGACCATGATCAAATTTCTGCCATGATGGAATTCCATTCGGTTTAACGATAAGGGAAACAAAAATTATTTTATTGACCCACGCCAGCCCTTGCAACACTGTACACGATGGAATACATTATTCAATACATTATTCCATATATTTTGTAATATACCTAAAAATGTTTTTTTTTTATTTTATTATTTTTTTTATTTTATTATTCTATACACTGAATATTTATTTTACATTTGCGTAAAATCGAATAAAGCTAGCTGCTCGAAGTTAACTGTAATAGTTTACAAAATAAAGCAAATGATTAAATCACGATAAAAAAATATACAAGATTAATTTATCTCGTATGCAAAAAAAAACTAGTTCTAAATCAAGATTATACATTCCCATATAAAAGCGATATAACAATATTATAATCTTTATTATAGATTTTTAATCTTGAGTTGAGCAAGAGTAATATTTGCATCAATCAAATCAAGACTAAAATTATCAATTAAGATTATAATATTTTTACTTATATATGAGAAACACTTTTCCGGACTTAAGGCTTCATTTTTAAGACTTCAATTTCTCTCTGTGTAGTGTAATGTACTCGAAGATCGGACATCGAGTATTCAATCTCGATCCAGATCGATCCTTTCGGCGTTACGACAAATCTGGTTGAAGGATGATGCGGCCACGCGCGGGAAATCAACGATTAGCTCGAATTGCGAGATTTCGGCGGCGCGTATCCTTGATCGCCGCCGATTTCTTTCCGCTTGTGATTAAGGCCGTTCCGCGCGGCGATCCGCTCGTGCGAGTAAGTGCCGCGGTTTATAGGCGCTCGTTGAAAATAACGTTGGATGCGCCTTGGGTTCGTCGACCGAGGCTACGAAGCATTGACGTCGCTCTGACGCAGGATGCGCCGTGCCGCCTCGGCCCGGCCTCCATCCGCGCGAGAGAAACGGCGAAGTCGATCCCTCGCTCGAAGTGCGACGGTTCTATTTCAGTGCTTTTTATGTAATGCACTCTCCCGGAAAAGAAAATCGCAGCATTAATAATTGCGTTACAAGCAAAGTGAGTAGATGTGCGTTAATGGAGAAACACGTATGTAATTTTCCTCTCGGTGTATAAAAAAGAAAAACACACGCGTGTTAACACAAACTCGGCGAACAAAAACCTTTGACGTCTATAAATCAATTAGTTAAAGATTAAGACGTACTGATAAAATAATTGCACATGTCCGAAGCGTCGAGTCGAATAACAGGTAAATAAAAATTAAAGCATTTAGATAAGAGATAACAATTTCATTTTATCGTTTAGGGGTTAGATTATATTACACATTTAATCGTGCATATAAAATATTCCAAGTCTCGCTTTTACAATATAATTCCGATCGTAACGTAACGTTCGAAAGCGAGAATCTCTGGGAGATAAAAATGCAAAATACACAAATGTCGAGCGACTGAAAAGCGAATATAAGCGACAGTTACGTAGGATCATTTCCAATTAAATTTAGTCACTAGACCGCAAGCGCATTTAAACACTCCTATTTCCATTGCGGCCGAACAAGGCCGTCACGAGCCACCGCTTGTTCGCAAGAAAAAAAGAAAAAAGAAAACGAAGTCCAATCGAGCGTAGAATTTCGCAGTGCCGGATCCCGGTGAGACTGTGTTAATTTAAGAAAATTCACAAATCAGAGACTGCGAATTCCTTACGGTGCCTATTTGATCGATAAATTAATATATCGCTTATCGACCCCGCTTATCTATCTTTTCGCTCTCTCAGTCATGCGGAAACGCGCGCATGGCAGGAATCACGTCTAGACGACTGTCAATCCGCAGAGAAGTACGGCCGGAAAACAGAAGGGGGGGGGGGGGTCTACGATGTCGTGCCTTATCTCGGCGACCTTTGCGGCGAGAGATCTACGAATCGCATGATCGAGCCGCGCGATACCGGTGAAAATGGCTTCGCGACGAAGAGTAGGCACGCCCACGCGATGTACAAGAGATTCGATCGAGGATCTCGCTCGTTTTCCTGACGTCAACGAGCGGCATGGCATTTCGGGCGAGCCTGATAAAAGTTTTCGAATTTTTTACGTTTAACGTCGGGAAACATCGCATGTGTTGTCGCACGACAGAAGATGAACCGTCCTCGCGAAGGATGATAATATGAATGCGAGAAGAATCTTTCGGTGAAAGTAACAACTTCAAGTGGATTTCTTTAGGCGATCAAGATTGGTAGATAGACCCGGCGATAATGTTTTGTCTAAGTCCTACTTGAAGATGCTGCCCGATTCGACTCTCTTTCTCCTTTTTTCACAAAGGATTAAAGTCTCGACGAGATTGAATTAAAAAAAATATATTTTGTACAAAAATTACACAGAAATGATTTTTTTCCCGATTAAAGCAGCGAGCAACGTAAAATTAATATTTATTCATTATTTGTTTGCAAAAAAATATGGTATTTTTCCGAGCTTACAGTTTGATCGTTTATAGTTGACAAGTCCGACAATATTTTTTTTTTTTTCATTTTGATATTTAATGTGCGTAAATCGTATACGTAAAAATAGGTTGAAAGTTAGTAATAAATTAATGCGTCATTTGATCATTAAAGAGAAAATCATTTATCTCTCTCAAACCCGAGTCCCAAAGCTCAGTGATATCTAGAAATCCTGCACGTTCACGACACGTGTAACGATCCTATCTAACGTAGAACGAGCCTGTTCTTCCGTATGCATCGGATCACGCGTTGGGGGGTGCGTAACGATTATTAAACGAAGCATCGTGAAAACCACTGTCGGGCCCTTTGAGACATCCTCGAAGGGATCGGAGAGGTCATCACACCTCTTGAATCGTTATAAACGACAATGATAGGCGACCTTGCGCGATACGCAGGTAGAATAATCGCTCAGGCAACAAGTCCCATCCCGGATATTTATCGAAGGAAGTTCAACAATCCGAGAAATTTGTGGATCTCTGGTTCCCGAGGATCGACCAAATTTCGAGCGTTTCACACCATCCAATTTTTCACACCATCCAATTTCATGCTTGAGAAGACTGGTCGTCTCCCGCGAGTGACAGAATGAAATAACTGCGCCTGGCACTTCATCTGAATTCTTTTATAGAACCTGACATATTGATTTTTTAATAAATATTCGCTGTGAAGTAAATTAATCTTCTTTGGAAGAGGTCTTAAACCTTAAAAAAATTAAAAATTCGTCACTTTATTTGTAAATTTACAATAATAATGTTGTACGTGAGAATACTTATGAGAATTTAAGAAAAATTGAAAAGGATCAACATATGCATATGCAGACAATTTAAAGTAACGAAAACGTGTTACTATTTTTCAGAAAATCCGAAATTTTAAGTATTATTGAATTAATAAGAAATGTATTCTGTAAAATTTTAAAAATACCTCACGAACAAACGCGCGGATTAAATTATTAAAAGCATCAGCAATCGATAATTCATCCGCTACGAGGGTCAGTCGCGTGGCCATATATCGAGCGTTCTTAAAATAGTCAAGAAAAATATGCATCGCGAGCATCTGGCCGTTCTCGTTTATCAATCGTCACGCAATAAAAATCTCGGAGCGTCTCTCTCTCTCTCTCTCTCTCTCTCTCTCTCTCTCTCTCTCTCTCTCTCTCTCTCTCTCTCTGGCACTTGGATCTAGAACGGATTAAACAGCTGATGGATGTAACCTTAATCGACCGAAAGTCCCTGCGGGTCGTTCGGTAAACTAATATTCCACGCTCTGTTCCAGCTCTCACGAATGAAGCGACTATCATCCGATATATAAGTCGCGTTCACGTCACCTTGGTCGATCCTTCCGTGGTTTCCGCGTTTGCCGATGAGGAACGGGAGACTCGGCCTTCCCTCGAGACGAAACTCGATACCCGCGTGCCGATTTCTAAATCGCGCCTCTGCCCTCACGTCGTAACTTTGGCCTCATTTTTTGCACCCCGATTTCTCGTAATAATGAGGAAATAATGAATCCGAGCTATAAATCTGACAGGTCCACATATATAGAGGAAGAATTACAACACGCTTCTTTCTTAAACTCGCAAACGTCGCGATGATATTAAGTCAATTTATGTTCCGTTTGTATTTGTTACAACACGCAGCTTCCTCGTTGCGAACGCGTGTGATCGGAGAAAAATCCGCGTTCTTCCAGGATCGTGGAAATCTCGATGTAATCGATTATAGATTCGTGTTCAATTCTTTTTTCCTTTATTCACTTCTGCTTTTTGTGAGTCGTTAGTTTTTCCGCATCTGTCTACGTAAAATCCCGTTAGACGAGGTGCGAGACATCGGACGAACGAGCGTGCAACCGTCTTAAATAATCCCTAATGATAAAGAAAGACAGAAAAAAAGAGAGAGAGAGAGAGAGAGAGAGAGAGAGAGAGAGAGAGAGAGAGAGAGATAGCAACTACTTGAATTTCCAGTGAAAATTTATTAAGGCATATAAGCACAAATTATTTATAATATATGTCGTTGCCAGCGAACGTGACGCGAAACCTAGACTATCGTCGAGATTGAATGAACGGAAATAACATATCAGCTAAATTGCAATATATTTTTATATAAAAAATCGTTTTACTCTTTTATCCATGCAATATGTATTTCATAACAATTCGTCTCGACTCGATTGATAAAAAAATAAGCAGTTGACAAGTGTTAAAGGTGCGGAATGTTGAATCGAACGTATAATTTTATTGCTTAAGAATATAAACAAAGTGCCTTCGACGTACGGTATACTCGTGTAAAAAAATCTTATATGTCCGTAGAACAAGTTAAAAATTATGTAACATGAATGCCGTGAAAGAGCGTACAGATAAAAAGGTCAACTACCTATCTCCCGTAATAGTTAGGCTGGCGTACCTCGGCCAGAGTTTCCACTGAAAACCCGACGAGAAATGACAAGTGGTCACCGTGCAGGGCCCGTTAAGTCTCCCCTATTGCCGTGTGTAAATAAATGTAAAAGAACACACGTAACTCACGTGACGCGGCAAGAACTCGCGTGAGAGGTGTCTGCTCGAGGATGCATGCGCTTCAACCGGGTGTTCATATTCTATCCCGAAAATTCCGCGATGCGTATACTTTTCATAAATAGAAAATGGCCACGCGGTGTTGTAAAAAATCGCCGAGAGATACGCAAATTTTCCATCCGAATTTTCTCACAGTAAGATGTAACAGTTATGCCGTGTGTGATATAAATTATGCGCACGTCGCGCGTGTAAACACAGTCAAATTTGGACGCTGAATAAACAAAGTAAATAAATTATCATTAAGAAACAGTAGCGGTACTTCCTTGTGCTGTGTATTTTTAAATTTGCCGACACAGTGGCTTGCAAAAAAAAAAAAAAAAGAAAATGTTACGAGTAAGAAATACCGTTGCAGCGCATATAAAAATTTTTTATAATCAATTCCGCAATTTTAAAGTCATCAATCTGTAGTCTTAAAATACCTGAATTTTTGAGCGAGATGAAAACCTCTCGAAAATCTAAATTCGCGATCGTGTAACGATTGATGGAAGCTAAAACAATACAAATAATACAAATAATAATCTCGAAACATTCAATAAATATGAATAATGAAAAATGTAATATTATTTCATAATTATTTTGATTGCAGAGCCATATAAAGAATCGAAAACACAATAAAGTTTCTGAACAAAAACCGTACGAGCTTTTAGCGAATATTTCTCATTCTCAAAAGCACTTGTACTCCTCTGTACTTTATTCAACATTTCATCATAATTTCGCGATACGCAAAACATATATCTATATTACGCGCTAGATATATGATACCAAATGTTAAAACAGAGGTTTCAAAAGTTATAACTTTTCCCGTGTAAACCTAATTTAATTACGTAATCCAGCGTTCGCAATTCGAGACATGGCTATCGGACATAAAATACCGCGATATTTTACACGTGATAATATCGCCCGTACGTTTTGCGCAATTTGCACATAACAAAATGATCGTAAATCGTAACAAGCTTCGCGCGAATAAAATTTTCATAAAGGCACACGAGCGCCACTCGGAGATAATAATTTTTCGTAGAAAGTTGTTATTGTGACAATTTATTGCTGTAATGATCTTTTTGTGAGCAAATACATAAAAGCGCATCCGCCACAAAAACGATATTATTTCTATAATATTAGTCAATAATGAACGATTCATCAGTGTAAATTGAATTATTCAAAAATTAATAACTACATTTATTCGATTGAAAATAATCTTCTCTTTGAAATTTACTCGGCCGTGGGGTTTTCGTTATTATTCATACAACGTATCAATCTTCAATCAGTTACCGTTCTTCATTCGGTTTCACGGCATAATTTTGATGACGGAATATTTTATTACTCGTGATCGATTTCCACGGATATTTAACGAGCGCGCTTTTACCTCTTGCTCCCGTTACGGGAGCTTTACAGCGCTCTCAGCGACATGTGCAGACCCAAGGATATTAATTATCCACATTGTGTGTGATAACGATTCTGGGATACCAACGTAACTCAGGATCTGTTACAACGGCGGCGGCGGACGTGTGCTCGTAACGCGTAAAGACCGGATTGCGTTCGTTCACGGTAATCATCGCACTGTAGTTAGCTGATCCATGTACTCGGATTACGTGGCTCTAACGAACGCGAGGCCTCGTTAGTCTTGGATTAGCCACCGAACGCGATCTTCGTTGGATACATACTTCGATGTTCTCCCGCCCGTTATATTTGCTAAATTGGATAATTGATTTAATCGCTGGAGTATGCCACGCTATGCCAGTGCCGATCGATAGTCTTTACAGTCCAACTAAAGAAACTTGAGTCAAAACAAAGTCGATTGGACGAGTCACGTAATTAATGTCACAGACATTTCGTAGATTTCGTAATCATTAGTGATATTAGGAAAAACTTATTGTTGCGTCAAGACTTAACGCGCTTAATGAATTTGACATTTCTCTAAGAGAAGAGAAGAGTGGATCGATCTCTCTTGTTCATCCAAGTGAAGTCTTCTCGGCATTGTAATTAAATTCGATATGAAATTTAAACGGAAAAAAAAAATATATATGTATATATAAATTTCAATAATGTGTCGAATGATTGCAACATGATCTAACTAATGATTGTCGATGAGCGCGGGCGTATCCGATGGCCGCCTCGTCGGAATACAATTTCATTCAATGTGGGTTATTCGTCACGCCGACGATCATCGATCGAAGTGTCGAACCCACTTGTCTGCCTGTTAAACAAGTCTTTTGACATTCGATTATCATGTTTAAATGTTTAAAAAAAGGTTATAGAAAAAAAAAACGATATTCTTTTTGTTGTAAAAAATAAAAACAAGATAAAAATATCGTAAAGCAGTCATAATCGACAGTTATTTTGCATATTAGACACTTAATAGTATATTATCATCCCATTGCTGGCAAAATTGTCCTGTCATAAATATCTGTGCAGTAATTTAAGTTTTTCGAGACGAACTCTCGAAGTGATCACTTACCAAATTGCACTACACGGTTACCTTGCGATTTATGGGATTATTGGCACTTCCTGTGAACGATCGAAACGTGAAAACGGCACTCGCAACGAATTATTCGTCGATCACGCCGCCGCCGTCGGCGAAACCGAAATAGAATCGGCAAACGATACGGGATTAATGTCAAACGCAAGTATTACGTTAGCCTGTCGTGGCTGTACGGGGAATCAGAAATAGCGGAAATTCAATTACACAGTACCGGTGGGTCGAGGCACTCCACGCGGACCTCGAACGACCATCTCGTGGCGCGCATTCCCGATTCTCCATTGATTAACCCGGCAAATCCTCGTGAGCGTGAAGCTGCGACGGTGGATGCGGCGGAGGCTCGCACACCGAAAGCTTCAGAGCTGCAACACGTGACGCGCAATATCCACCTCATTTCCTTCGGCAACTCCTGGTACGTGCGCGGTTATTGGTGATATCAAATTCAGGATAATAACTTCTCTATAATATCCACCCTTGCAGGCATGCATACACACGTACGCTTACGTAGCAATCAATGATGGTTGCTAAAAGTCAAGTTTTACTTTTTTTTGGGGGGGGGGCGGGGGGGATACGTGCATCCCGTTTTTTCGCGAGAAAAATTTATTTCTATTTACGTATATGATTTTCGCAGGATTGATTAAATTCCTGACTTTACCGTTTTATAGACGTTGCCTTTTCGCAACGTCTTTTGACCGAGGGGCATCGTGCTAACCTTGAATTACCATGCGTGAAGACATTCCTGACACGACACGATCACCGCGATCGAGATACGTTACGTAGGTGTATGAGTGATATTTATGTATGAGAACGCACATACACACAATGGCGGATCTCGTGATGCATAGAATATTACTATTTATTACAGTGGCCCGCCGTCACCGAGCGATCGGGACGAGATGCCGTTAACCGACATAGACACTAGTGACACACATTTCCGTTACAACTACAACAACAACTGTATCCTATCAAATTTATGCATACGTGACGATATGTGACGAGCGGAAGACACAATCTTGCAGAATTTTCATCCATTCAACTACGCACGAGCAGTCGATTTATTCTACATTTTACGATATAACGGAACAAAGAGAAGATAAGAGAGATAAAAATTTTTGTCTCAAATCACTTCGGCCGATCCATATAAATTTAAGCTCCTTTTAGATTAGAAGTCTCGCGGCAGGGAAGAGCGAGGAGAGTTCTTGTCTCGGATTGAACCGCCTCGACGGGAGCATCTCGAGTATTTAGCTATTTTATAAAAGGTCGACTCGATGGCTTTATAAGAGGAGCATCCTACATTATACATACATATATGCGCGTGAATATCGAGGAGCCTTACGTCCGGAACGCATAGCGAGACGACTTTCGAACTGGTTCACGTCGCGTCGAATGATATACGATTTCCGTTGATTTATCGTTTCGAAAGGGTATCCGTGGGTATATATATATCTCGTATTCACGCGTGATCGTCGTACAATTTTATCCTTGGGATCTCTCCTTTTCTTTAACCATGAAGCAAAAAACACTTCAAGGACTGCCTCAATCTCTGGAATTGAGAGAGTACATGACATCCGATAATGTCTCAGATCTTTTGGTAATCTTAAATCTTCGCGAGAGGAAACCTCTAGATTTACGAATAGCGTTAGCTGAATTTTAGTAACATTTTCGTAACGTTAAATCCGATCCGTACATAAGATTATTTCAGAGATTTATATAATGTAAAATTACATAAATTTAATTAAAATTAAAAATTAAATAAAAGTAAATAAATAAAATTGAATTAACCTAAAAATATATTTGCATTTTTTTATTTATAGCGATATGATTATGTATGAGGCTTTAATGATTTAAGTAAATAATCCTAAGAGGAAACCCCCAAAACCCGATTGCGTGACGAACGGCGCTGTGACGCGCCATTCGGACGCAGGATTTATAGTTCCGGCGCTGTTTTGCAAGAGACGTTGCGAGATGCATCGAAACGCAACACTGAAAAGGAGGACCTAATTATCATGCCGACGATCGATGGACGTCGTTGCCCGTGTTGCGCGGTGTGTCCGTGTCACAAGAAAAGAAATATTCCCGGATTTGCACGGGGTGCAAAACGTTTCGACGAGTGACCGTGCACACCCACATACACCATCGTCTATAAAGTACAAACGCGGTACACGCGTTCGTTTTGCAACACGGAGCGTCCTGTTTGTCTCCGCGGCCGACGTGTCATAATTACGGCGACACACCGAAATGGAATTCGCACCAGTTACTCTTAACGCGGCCATTACGTATACACCCCGGTAATTGCACAATTTTATCTGAATAATTTGCATGGGGCAATATCGGTGAGGCCGGAATGCAGTAGCGACTACTAGCAATATTATCCTACGTCTGCCTGTCTACGCACGCATCAAAGCCACGGTTGTCCATGCATCAGCAATGGCTTCGATCCGCGTTGCAATTCTCATTGGAATCACATGCGTCACGATAAATACTACAACGAACAAATATAAATCCAGGTCAGTTTGTGCGAAACGCGTATTCCTGGAATAATATGAATTCCCAGAGCATCGATTTGGAAATATCATATTGCTTCACTGGAAAATTATACTGCCCGATGTAATTGTTAAATAAACAATTTCTACAGCACTCGATTATTACTCTCTTGTATTCCTCGGTAAAGCCAAAAGTAAAATCTTACTTATCAAACTATTAGCTTATCGATAATTATCGAGCGTAACGATGACAGTGTACAAAAAAATGTGACAAAAATAAAGTAAGAATTCTACCGTTATATTTTTCACGTTGGGATTTCTTATAAAATATTCTTACATGTTATTACATGCTGCTTGAGCCCATCGCTAAGTGCACACGTGCGTGCATGCACGCAATGTCAGCCACTTGCATCACATCCTCTCGTACAACAGTCTTCGCATTGTGCCCGACGATTATCGACGAGCCCGTAGCTTGGAAACTAATAGTGTACTGAACAGTTCTAACTCGGAATTTCTAAGAGCACGAATTATTTACACAGTAAACGAAACGAAGTGTAAGAATCGATGTAGACCGGAATTGTGCCCGGCGAGAGAGATCCCCGGAGTAAATAGAAATCCATCGTAGTTCTCTCTCTTTCTCTCTCCCTCTTTCATTTTCTCCTCTTCTCTTTGTTCACGTAATTCCGACTGCGTTTTCGAAATATTTCTCACGAAACATTCTGTTACATGCATGAATCTTTTTGCGCTCAAAGTTGCGCAGAGTAGTTAATAAACACGAGACGGTATTTCATCCCGTTTCCTAGATTGTACGCGCGGATAACAAAAGCTATTCCGCTACGAGGAACAAATCTACATCTCTCCCCCGCGCCACTTCGTCGACAGGCCTAATTAACAAAGATTTATCAGACGGTGCCTCCCCAGTGCGTCGAGTAAACACAGCGAGATAACATTCCGACGATGACTTTTTCTGACCGACGCAGCCTCGCGATAAAGTTAATGCGAGAGAGGCGCGGGCAATCGCGGGCGGGGTTGGATCCATTCCATGTGTATGTGTATGTGTTGGGACATGCAATTAGCTTAAGCATATAATCCGCGTGATTATGGTAATCGGCGGCCGTGCGGGGACGGATCGAGAGGAAGCCCCGCGGAAGGTGAGATCGGTCG
Source organism: Pogonomyrmex barbatus (assembly GCF_055798465.1). Taxonomy (NCBI): domain Eukaryota; kingdom Metazoa; phylum Arthropoda; class Insecta; order Hymenoptera; family Formicidae; genus Pogonomyrmex; species Pogonomyrmex barbatus. Next base: position 2,080,762 of record NW_028297112.1, on the reverse strand, counting down.
AGATTTCAAGAAGGTTTTCGCGCACGCGAGATGCCTCCACGCCGCTAATAGGAATCGCAAAGAAATCGCGGTGCGCACCTGTCGTGCAAGAGAACTGGGACCCGTCTCGGGACCCGAGCCGATTGAAAATCGTCCCACGAGGGACGAGGGACAATTAACGGGAGGCCCAATTACGAAATTACGTTGTCGTGTCGGCTGATTCTAATGATCAGGCGAAGACGGGCGGGACACACCGCGGCCTGCCTCTTTCCGTTCTAATCGTATCCGTCGATTTTCGTTGCGCTCCATAATGTATATACCTGGGAGAAACCTTAAGTCACCTCGACGCGGAGACACGTGCACTATACTATAAGTGGAACGTTGCAGCTGTGCCGGAAGTTGTTATTGAGCAGCGAGTGGAAAATTAATCGTCAGGGAGCGGCTATCGTCTCGCAAAATCCCAGAATAAAATTCGTAATTAATTATGAGCCGTTCCCATAGGCATTAGTTGAAATTAGTTAAGGTTCAACGGTCCCTTTCTAGCTCCAGAAGGACAGAAGTCTTTGCCCTCGCCACGTCTATCCATCAAAACAGGAATAAAGCTCTCTCTCTCTCTCTCTCTCTCTCTCTATATATATATATATATATATATATACATCTTAAATAATTTAAATATTTCAAATATTATCTTATTTAATAATTTAAACAATTTCAATCGCATTTTGTTATTTATCTTTGCAAAGATTTGCAGGACAATAATTGCTTGTCAAGAATTAATATAATTAATTCCAAGTTGCCTTTGACATACTGACAACGATATAATACCACGACAGGAGAAAGAAGATTTCTTGTATTCGTTTTTCAAGGTAGGAATAAACGGCCTGTCAAAAGGGTTCCGATTGCTCGTGTTCGGAATCCATTTCCACGGTATTTCTCCGCCACGTGGAGTACGCCGAGCAATCCGACAGGCTGAAAGCTTCAAGACGCGACAACGACGGGCGCGTTATTATGGCGCGTACAGAGAACTCGTTATACAAAGTAGATTTCCTTGAGGGGAGGCTGGAATTAATTTGCTTTTTAATTAGCTCGCGATAAAGCGCCGCATAGCGCGTCGATCACCGAAACGTCGTGACTCGGCGATTCGATTGTCCGCGCTGCATCAACGCGAGAATATCCTTTCATGCTTCCGGCGCTTCCGATTGGATGAGCGAGATTGTTTTTCGCACTCGTAGCGGCCCACATAAGTAATTCTTACGGTTATTAATAGCCGAGTTCTTTCGAATATCTGTGGCAAAATGTGTTTCACTGTCCAAATTGTCCAAATTGAAAGGAACGTATTCTTCTTACAGCCTCTATTTTTTATAGGATAATATTCGAAGACATTTTTTTTCTTCAAAGTGGCAATATTCGAAAGCATCCAAATATGCATTTTAGCTTATATTATGCTTATATTATTTAGCTTGTATTATGTAATAAATTAAAAGGAAATTGTTAAGTATGTCCTTGAATTTCTAACAGATGACTGATCAATTAAGTGCTCATTTGTAAGATCGTTGAGAGGTGTTAATAATACTCGCGGTAATCCGATGTTACGTGCAAACATCTTGATGTTGCTATATATAATTATACTTTATGACAAGAATATAACGTCAAGCGCGAAGACCCGTGAGAAACCTATCATAAAATTATAAATTTTATTAATATTATCATCGTAAAAGTGGAAACTTGCCACTTTCTTTATGTCACGTGTACCGTTAGACAAAAATTTTTTAATTCTAAACTTGAAAACAAAAGGTATTCTTACAATTTCCTATAGAAATAAGAAATATTCTTATTTCTATAGGAAATTGTAGGAATACCTTTATAGAAAATAAGAATATTTCTTATTTCTATAGGAAATTGTAGGAATACCTTATAATTTATTTATTTATTATTTTCTAAAAATTCCTCTATAGAAAATAATAAATAAATAAATAAATAATAAATAAATAAGCATACATCTTAAATCTAGTAAAGATTCAAAGTGTTGTTTATAAAACCTTTAGACTTAAAAAAATTTTTTTCAAGATATCTATTAAAAAATTATTTCACTACATAAAATTAACATGTATTATATCTTATCTTAAAATCAAATTTTAAACTTCGTTATTCTTTAAGAATTTTTTATAGTTTCTTGTCATTTTAAATTCAAAAAAGCTTTGCATAATCTCAAATTCTAATTATTTCTATTCCTAATAATTACGTTTCATGAAAGCAAAAAGAATCGAGTCACTTCAAGAGAATTAGATACGCGTAAAAATAATCAAACTTGTGATTCGATTAGCTTACGCTACCTTATTCAGCGAGACAATTCTAGTTTAACGCATTAAAAATAAAGAGAGGAAAAAAAAAATCGGAAATCCCGTAGTTATCATAGCTCGCCGGCATCCTCGTGGCCACGACAATCCGTCGCAAACTAATATCCGCAATTAAAGTGCTGTCGCGGCCGGTCGGCGAGCGGCACAGCTGCCAAAGTGTTAAATTATCAACGCCGAAGTGTAAAGCATCGTTCGCGGCGTGTCGTTTATTTTGCATTCGGTAATATATGATCGTGCATTATCCCGCACGCTCACGCGCTTCGCATCCGGAGATACCGTAATCCCATTTACACGCGCGGGGCCTCCGTCAATCCATATGGACCGCGATAATGGCGCCATTTAGACAGAACCGTATGTCTCGTTCCGCACTGTTATTCCGGCCTTATTCATCCGCGTTTTCCAGGAACATTTCAATCGTGAGAAAGAGAGAGAGAGAGAGAGAGAGACTCGCACACCCGCGTAATAATGCCCGACGGAGACGCGAGTCGCGAATACGCGCTCGCGCAACACGCACGGCGTGTTGCGAGTAGCCCGAGCACGCGTGTGAACGTGGAAATATTTGTTCGATCTCCTCCCTAAAAAATTCTACCCTCATGAATTACACCTCAATTATAGGATCCTTCCGTTCCGCTTCTTCTCCGTATACCTGGCGCCTACGCGCTCGCCGCTTCGACGATCGCTACCGCATCCGCGTCTACGCGCGCATGGAAATTGCTTTTGTGATGCCGCTATAACTTTTGATGATCTTACGATCTTCCGGCTGTGCATTAATCTTGGAACGACTACGCCCGTATATCATTGCGTGCGAAGTAGAGCTTATTTCCAAGTCCACGATATATTTTTCTAGCTAATATGTATATTTAATATTTTTGTTGAAGCATAATAAATCTTTGTCGCGCGATTGAAAATGAAAGAGAGAGAGAGAGAGAGAGAGAGAGAGAGAGAGAGGGGGGGTAATTTGTTTTCTCACGTGAGATAACACGAAACGTCAGTTGTTCGTGTCACGGCGATTAAAATACCTCGAATTGAAAGGACAATGATCTTGGTAGGATTTGAGACTAGATCTTATTTTGAGATCTTATTTTGAGCGGGTCTTCCCCTTGGATACAGCCGTGCACGCCATTTCTCTTTCGATGCTTTCGACCTTCGGATCTCGTTCCATGGCCCTTTTCTTCGTCTCGTATATTCATATGGTCGAAGCGGAGAACGCAGGAGCTAGGCGCATGTAACGTATCTCGGCAGTCGCTGATTCGTACAGCGCAACCTGACTCTCGGCCCGAGCATGCACACGTGCGTGTGTATGTGTGCGCACACACACACACACACACACACACACACACACACACACACACACACACACCCACATCCACCCCCCCCCCCCCCACACACACACACACACACACACACACACACACACACACGTGTTGCGTGCTCTTCGACGATGACGATGACGACGATTGTGTGCGAATATACCATCATACAAACACGCGTGTACGCGTGTACGCGCGTCAGTGATGGGCTTGATCTGCTATGCCATCGAGACGGACTTCTAAATGAGATACGACTGAATCATCCTAAAAATTATGTAAGTTAAAATACCTAAATAATTAATAACACGCAAGTCGCTGTCTGTGCAAAAAGAAAAAAATTATGCACCGTACGCGAAATGAAAGATCAGAATGTCTTCCGCTAATTTTCTAAAATAAAAAAATGCGATTATTAATTTTCCACACCAAACGCGTCCGAGACAATTAGTATTTCTACATAATTATAACAGAGTTGTAACAACGAGTATTTCGTTCGGCTTAAAGCTATCGCTCTCTACGTGCATAATGCACGAATCATCCATGAATACAAATATATATATATATACATATACATATATACCGGTTCGTATATGCCTTCTTCACATCGGTCACGATGTGCTTACCAACAATAGATCGCCGCTAGAGCTTTTAGGTATTATTGTCGCGATTATCTATGTATGACGGTACAATTAATATCGAGTAATATCACGTGGACGATGCTAAACCAAATCGCACACGTTGCGACAGCAGGCACGAACGATGTATGCGTTGGCGTGCACGTGGAATGCGGTGAACAACGCGTTTATTGTGCGTGCCTCTCGTTCGGCTCAGCTGGAAGGCCGAGATTTCTTCAGCGACGACGACGACGACGACGACGACGACGATGCGGAGGGCAGAGTGCAGCGATTCGGAATGTCGGCTTTTTACGCAGATTCCACCCTCGTGAAATTCTCGCTGGTATACGCGGATATTGGAGAAACTTGAAATAAAGTACACCACTCGATGCCATTTCGAAGTAACTACTACTCGCAAATGCTTCACTTAAGTTTACAAATAAATTGAACGTTCATCAAAATTCACCAGAGTACAAAAGGAGTTGATAATTTAAACGACGATTTTAAATATTTAAAATAAAATATTTTGGTATTTCAATCTTTTAATCTCTAAATTTTTGTTTTATTATTTTAATCTTTTTCAATCTCAAAAGTGCAACATCGATATTATTAATTTTGAAATAAGAATTATATTTTATCATTGATTTATCCATTAAATAAAAACATAATTTATTACTTCGGAAATTATTAAATCACAACAGCCATCTTATCTTTTCAGCCATGATTTAAGAACCTGTTCTCCCATTTTTATGCAAGCCAGTTTTAAAATAAAACTGCCTTTAACGGAAGTAGACGAACACATCAATCGTCAATATCGCTGGACCACATAAATATCATAATGCCAGTTATCGTTATCAATAATTAACTATAATTAATTGGAAGTAGCATATGGGATAACGAGGTTCTATATCGACAATTTTACTCGCGTCGAAAAGGTGGATGCGCTATCCAATTTTCAATCCGATATCAAAGACTGGAATTATCGCGTGCGAGTTTATCAAATCGCAGTCCGCAATTAAAATTTGATTAAGAAACTCGCGCGCATTATCTACACGCTATTTGCGTAAATCTCTCATGCATGAACTCGGCTTTACCAGATACGCAGAACACACGTTTTCCAATCGCGAGTACCGTTTCTAGAGTCACTCGAAAATTGCACTAAGAAATTGTTCTCTGTAAGATTATCCTTATAGCCCGATAAATGAGAGAATAACTTGAATTCGATCCGGAAATCGTTAATTAGCTGTATAAGAATCCATAATTTTATTTTTCTCTGGGACCCCATGAGCGAGTATAAAGTTTCTCACGAGGATAACTTGTACTCATAGAGAGTTTAAGCGACATTTCTCCTTATTTGTTAGCTACGCGCGTTGTTAATTTAAAATAAGCCTCTCGGATCGCGCGCGGAAGACATTCCGACATGATGGTCTGTGACGGAGAACATGTTTCTCTCGCTATCGTTCACGAAGAACGATCGCTCGATTAATTGTTAAGCGTCCACATGAAACAGTGCCTTATCGTAAATACCCGCGGATCATCCTGAAAATCTAGAATTAGAAGTCGCGCAGAAGATACGGACAAGAATAGTAATAAAACGGAGGAGAAAAGTGAAATAATATGCTTTCACATAGACACGTTACAACATAAGGCGTAATCAGCGGAATTGCTCGAAGCGGATCTCTTCTTATGAATCTCTTACACACAGTACACGCTTTCATCTATACGCGTGTGCACGACCGTCTTCATTCGAGTTCGCAAGATACTCTCGTGATAAACGAAATTTAATGACAGCGCGAAATAAAGTTACGTCATGCGTATGCAACTGTAGCAAGCTTAAAATATCAATTTAAATTACAAACGCAACGCTAGAGCTAATATTCACGGACTATAATTGGAACTATAATTAAAGTTGTAAACACACACACACACACACACACACACACACACACACGCACACACACACACGCGCGCGCGCGCGTTTAATTACTTTTTGCTCTAAGTAACAGCAGAATATTTTCGGATAATTTTGGACTGCGATAGATAGTCTTGCCTAAAGAAAAGATTGGCACTTTGCTTTCGCTTTAATAGTCGCGGAATTAGAGTCATTACGAAAATGATAAGTTAGGCTCTGCAAGTTGTTTTAGCGAGACGCCGGAAATCGAGAAGCTCCATAATCTTAGAAACATGATGACGAAGATAACATCGAATTTATGTTAGAAATTTCTTGTTGCATAAGCGGGGATGTCAGTAACTGACAAGAACAGCACAGTCATACACTAACACGATAACAGCATGTAGTCTGATGCTGGAGATATCATGCATGTCGCACCGCATATTACTAAAACATTGTATAAATGTAATGACGTTATCTGCGATGTAGCAACAAGTTCGATTGCTGTTACAGAGCGAGAATTTTATGAAACTCGACACACTAGAAACAAAACCAAATAATCTTTTAATAATTAATCACATTCCTCTCTATGGAGAAACGGCTCTTCCTCTCTTTCCCTCACTGTTTCTTTCTCTCATATTCAACTTTTGCTCAAAGGGAAGATAAATAGAAGAGAAGATATACGTACTTATGTACATATACAAATTTATATACCGACGTTGGCTTTGCCATTAAAAATTTAATTGCGGCCGCTCGATGAAAATCTAGCGCGAGATTCGACGTATATAAACCCCCTTCAGGGAACCTATTTTCTCTGCGTGAAATAACCTTTCTCGGTGTGTTCTCTGAAAAAGCGAGCTCTCTACAGTGCGCCGGGAATCTCGCCACCGGAAGACAGCCCTGCGCAAGTCGAGGCAGCGTCGTAAAGCCCGTGGACAGGCACTAATGTTGCGGTATAACTCGGCTGCGGACGGCTGCGCGCGTGCGGATTGTTCTCCTTCTCGTCGTCCTTCGTCCTTCGCGTCATCCTGGATGCGCCTCCATAGGGGAGCACGTCGGTGGAACGGGCACAGCCGGAGGAAATAAAGGGAGGAATTCCCCTTCGGAGAGCGCGCGAGTCCGCCGGCGCTCCTCGCAACTCGACTCGCGCGAGTGGAAAATACAACCGTGCGTCCGTTTACGGTTTATTGCCACCATAATAATGATTTTATGTGCGGTGGTTGCATGCGCGCATCGTGTACGGGCGATGTTTGCGCTTTAAGCGTTCGACGAACGGCAAACATTTCGACAATGCGCGTTCTTGGCGATCGATTAATCGCTCGACTCGCTCGGCCAAATTCATTTCAAAAATTCAAAAGTCAATCGAATTAATTTCTCGGGCTTCGCTATAATTCAACTTGTTTTTATCGTATGTTTTATTATATATATTTTTTAATTTTGCACGCCGTTATTAATATCTTGCGTTCAACATAATTTATATTATATTTTATAAGTACACAAATATTTTATAAAGAGAAATGTAATAATTTAGACAGAGAATACATATAAATTTTTAATGTAGTAATTTGCACAGAGAATAATAATTAAGACTCGTCGATTCTAATGTAAAGTTGATGAAATAGAATTTTTACTCGAAATACATGTTGCAGTAGTTAATTATTATTCCGCAATCCTAGAAAATATCAGATTTATGTAAATAAATTCTAGCTGCTTTGTCAGAACTTTCTAATGTTTTAAAATTACAGAAATCACATTACGCTTTCATTTTTTTAATATTAAGATGGAGATAAAAGTGAAACTAGCAACCTTCGAATATTATTAATTAAAAATTTTAATTTCCATCATTAAAAAACGACGCAGCAATCCTTATATTACATGTAATTGCTTCGAAAATTGTTTCCAGCACGATTTTGAAGTTTATTTGCGAGACTAAATTATGAATGATTTTTTTACGAGCTCTATACACATGGTGTTTCAGTCGATGCGATTCGATCCGCGAACGTTTCTAATTGACTCTGACAGAATTTTTCATGCAGCCGTTGCAACCATGTAGGATCCATCAGCCAGTTATCCTTGGCAGTTAACCCTCGCCATACAAGCCCCGATAAAACGAACCAATAAAACAAACCCATGACTCACTAATAACATCGCTAATTATGATTACATATCCTTTCTGTGAGCCCCGAGACGGTGATCTCGCGAGCGAAGTATATAAAAGGGAAGAAAAGAAAGCACGATGAAGACGAATTAGGAGAGAGTCAGAGCGCAAGAAACCCTAGTTGAATAATTGTACAAATGTATGTGCATCATTATAGATAAAGATAACTCTTGACAGAGTAAAAAGTACACTTTGCCGCAATTGCTTTGTCAGACATGTTAATAATATAATGATAAGCTCGTAATATAGATTTCTCCTCGTAAAGCAACAGAAATATTCCTTTCCGCACAAAATCACAACTCTCCTATTCTCTCACAATATAAAATACACAGTGACTTGATGAAAAATATATTATTTAATAAATTATATCCTAGGCAGTAAATACACGTTCACGCTAGAGTATACGCTATGAATTTCACTTTTAATTGAGACGAATATTTTTTTCTTTTTTTTTTTTTTTTTCGATTCGCGTGATCGTGCGAAAAAACGGCACGTTTGAAACGGCTTGTACACTTTCGCCTATGTACTTTGTAAGCATCGCGCGAGACACTGCGATTTCCAGCCATAAAGTCGGCGTTGATAGCAGCCCATCAATTCCGTAGGATGATCCGTACGGCTGCTATGAAATGCACCACCGACGGCTGAGAGATATCTTTATCTGTAATCTTAAGTATGCCAGTACAATTATTCATCCCGTGCCCGACGCACTCTCGCGCCTAGCCGCCTCAATTGGCGGGGTTCGTGCCCGGTTTCAACGCGCTATAACTCGTCTCGTACTGCAATTAGGGTGCCTCTCCGTACTTGCCAACAAGAGGAAATTTCCAGAATTAATAGATTGCGGACTTTCTATTTTCGGTACGGATAAACAAATAAAAAAAGACTTTAAATTACACATCGAACGTATTCCATTACATTAAATTTGCGACTTTTTCATGCTTAATATGCTGGACATTCCGTAATGATTATCACTTCTAAAAGAGCGAAAAGTATTTTTATCTTTAAATTTAGATATATTGGGATAAAAAGAACTTTTAAATATATTTAAAAATGTTTTCTATCTCGGATAATTGATTTGGATGCAAATATATAAGTTTATAAAAAGATCTCAATGAAATATCAATATCTTATCAGCTGGATTATTATTTTACCTAAGAGATTTAAGAGAATGACGTAAAATAACGAAAATATGAACAATTTTTATAGATTAGATATAACTTTAATTAGAAAAGGAAGTGGTGTCTTCGTTTTATCAGTACGGGTCGGTCGCAATAAAAATCACTAAATACGTGGCGTGTACCCCCTAGTCAATTTTGTAATCGCGGATCTATAAAAAGCTTTATCGAAACGGTCGCATCTTCGTAAGGTTAGTCAGTCGTCGGTTTGGATAGGGTTTAAAAGCGTTTAATTGAAAGAACGGTGACGCTTTGCCAGCCAAGCGGGCCGATTGTGCGATTGCGAGCTGGACGCGCAATTTTTCGAATGTAACGCGCCAGATAACGAAAGAAATGCACTTTTTTACCGTCGTTATATTCCACTTTGCACCGCGGAAGGTCGTCGTACGCGGCGCACATTGCCGCATAAACCGTGTTTAGCTCCTTGCAACCGTAATCTCTAAGGCGCTACGAGCAAAAACCCGACAAGATCTCGCGGTCCGATAAGACGCTTACCTCACCCTCAAATAGTACATAAAATTCCAGATAATCGCCGCGATATGTAACGTCGGAGTATATCAATCGTGCAACTTCCCACATTGCGCGGATCTAATTTTTTCGCGTTCCTACTTCCTACCGCTCCGTATTTACGCTCCACTTTAATCAGATAAGAAAATTAATTAAGCGCACGTTGACTTGCCCGACGGGGCGGGGGAGGGGGAGGGGGGAGAGGAGGGGAGGAGGAAAAATAGCGGCGTCTATTCCACGCGGTTATTTTCGCTTGCGCCTTGGTCGTCAAGATGGTATCGTCGTGAATCATTCGGGGCTTGTTTGTTATTTGAAACGCGCGGTACGACTCGCGACTTCGCGCGCGGAAGCCCACGGTAGAAGACGCTGGCGATGCAGCATTAATCACGTTGGATTAATTGCAATTATTAATTTCTTCCTCGTAACGGGCACGCGAGGTACGCGCGGTGCATCCTCGCGCACCGCTATCATCGCATCTCGGGATTGATCGACTAATTCTTTGGCGACCTCACGTACACATATGTTCATTGAACGTGACATAAAAGCTCGATTATAATAACGTATATAATATTACAATTATATTAATCAACGTCTCACGTCCGTCCTCGTCGAAGGTTAATTCTTGACCTTGTTTCGGTGGGTTGTCAGTGTACTTTATTATCTTCTCGCGGCGAAATTTACAATTTCATTTAGGGATGAGATCAGCACCCCAACATTTAAATTCCACAGTCCTAATTAGAATTTTCACTTCGTTTTGAGGAAAGTAAGAGTCCCTTCTAATTTATAAAAAGAGTTTCACCGATTAACAGACGCTGTTATCACAGTATATATTTTACTCTCATTACTCGCAACACTGCAACAGCAAATTCTGGGGTTGAATTATTGCGAAGTCAAAATGTTACCTGACTCTTATTACTTCGCGTTCTAATAAGAGTACGGAATAAATTCGGTCGATTAAGATTTTAATGAAACCATCCCGTTCGCGATATATTTTCGTTACTGTCCCATTAATTGGCTCAATCGATCACCCTTGTGGTTTAATCGCCCCTTGAAATCGAGCGCGACGACTTTTGCGCACTAGACTTTAATTAACCGACGCGTAATCGATAGCAGATTAGGAGAGACACGCGGCGGATTACGCTCTCTCGCCGTGGAGACTAAAAATAACTCCCGCGATTTCATATTCGAGCCTCGATCTCGATCGCGAAATTCGCTCTCGCTCGTAGCGAGCCTCTAATTAATTCTTGCGCTATAAAAGACGTGCGGCCAAATAAATGCGTCCTACGCGAACGGCACCCATTTCGCTATTCGCTCGTCTGTTCACTCGCTCGCTCGCTCGCGCTGCACCTGCACACGGATATTTTTCGTGATCTTCATCAGAAGGGGCGACTCGAAATGCAGTCCACCTTGAAGGTGGACTAACCGTAGAGGTACGTCGCTCCATGAAAATGCAAATTGTATATCCCCCCCCCGCCCTCCCCCAACGACTCGCGCCCTTGGACACTATTTTATGGTGATTGGATGAGTCTTAAAATGCGGCGCGTACTTACGGGGCGGATTTAGTGTTTCACTTGCTACCGCCGTAACCCCCGGCTCCTCTCTGTATCCCTCTATATAATCGACCTGTGCTTACCTGAAACATAAAGAAACACGACGATATTAGGCATGCCCGAACGATAGCGCCGTGAAAAGGTTACTCCGCGAGAGATATCGAGGTGATCGACTTTACGTGGAGGAGCAGTCGCTTTGCCAAATCGCCTGTAAAATGCCCGAGTTACGGCCGGAAAGGCCACGAAAATTGAAACAGCAACGGAGAAACCGATCCGCAGATTGCCGCGTATATTTCTCCACCAGAAATGGAAATGATAAGCCGCGAATAGTTTAGCGGGACACACTTAGAACACGTGTCAACCACCTCGAGCTCTGCTGCAGCTCATGCTGCATTCCACGGTGCGTTGCAAAAGTAAGTAAAACGACAGACAGCAATATCGCGGCGATGGCACAAATTGCATAACAGCATGCGAGATATATCACACTTAAAGAAAACAAAATTAGACTAAGAAAATTAAGAAAAAAACAAAAAAAATAAAGACAAAATAAGAAAAAGCAATCCTCCCCCCTGATTAATTTTTAATAAAAAAATTTCCCGAGAATTCCCTGATTTTTCAATCATAAATAAATTCCTTGAAAATTCTAAGTTTTCCCAGTTTTTTCAGATAGTACCCATTACTGAAGCGCAGAAAGTATTGTTCTGCTTCGTATTCGTAAGATTTCCGTTTGTAAAAGAAATCGACGCGCGTACATCTAACAAAAGTGCGCTTGATATAAAAAAAAAATAAGCCATTACAATATATAAAATATAAATTTTTTTATAACTATACTTCGGTAAAAATAATGTTCTACAAAAAAGACATTTTTCACGGCAAAAGCGAAGCGTGTTCAGTCAAGATAAAGAATGTAGCGCTATCAATGCTCATTGATGAGCAACGCCGAAGTGTCTTCGTTGTTGTAATTAACGCCGCTGGACATAGGCGGCTGCCAATAAAATTTGATAAATGCGTGACCGGGGGTACTCGCAATGTTTTATGAGCAAGACGCTATCGGTGGTCTGCACGTCGGTGGCTTTTACGCGTCCCATAAACCGGTACATCTGCATCGTGCCAATGCGCAAGTTCGCGTATCCGCTTTAATCTCGCTTTAATCTCGCAGGTCGCCAAACGAAACAGCCACCATTAAAATTCTTACCCTTTTTCGTTTGAAGTTTGATTATAGGATCACACACTTTACGCGAGAAACGAATGAAATGAACACTACAAACATTAGATTATGCAAATCAGATTATGCGAATACAGACTTTCATTATCAAAAAATTTCCTTTTTTTTTTTTTTTAAGGAAAAAGTCATAATAAATACTAACAGAAAAAAGTTCTCGATATGGCTTAAATGGACAATAATATGACTGATAAGATTGTAAACAGTGCTCATTATATGTTTAATTTTAATTACGTTTATTAATAAAAAAAAATCATTGGTAACATATAATTAATTTGATTCTTTTTTTATTAATAAACATAGTTAAGCGCTAATTCTCATGCTTGGTCATGTCATAGATAATATCAATAATTTTTCGCACATCGATGTTCGAGGAGAAGAACAATGTGAAAGCTGTCGCGCTGAAATTATTTACTCCATACAGCTCGCTCCTCTGCAGCACGGCACATTCCAATTAATTATCCAACTTACTGTCGTCCGTTTGCGGCCTCTTCCTCGATGCGTATCATTTGCATAAATAATACGCTAAACTATTTTCGCTTCCCTTGTTAACCCCGACTTCTAGCTCGCATTCTTCTTCTCGTGTGTGTGTGTGTGTGTGTGTGTGTGTGTGTGTGTGGTGTGTGTATATATATATATAAAATAAAAAAAAAATATATATATATATATATATATATATTACTCCGCACGGTTCATCTACGTGCCGTTATCTCGACGTTTCGTAAATTTTGCGGATCCGTCGACTCGGATGCTGCCGAGCCGCTCGTTTCCTTATTACAGCCACAGGTGCAATCAGTGACGATTCTCCGTTAGAATCACAGGGAAGAAGCGGAGAGAAATGAAAAGAGGATAAGGAGGCACGTAGCGGTGGATAAAGTGGATGATACAGCTCGATCGATTCTTTGAAATAATGAGCGGACTCGGTTTGCTAATGCGAAACGGAAACGAGATCGATATCACGCGATCCCCGCGGATCGATGCTAAGGTATTAGCAGATGTTTTGTTAGTAATCAATATATATACAGGACGACGTCCGCCGATAATTGCATGCTTGCGATGTATGTGTGATATCAATTAATAACCGCGTTATGTAATTTTCCTGTTGGCGACAACTGATTTCCTCTTTTTCCAATCGCGGTGGAATTTATTAACGTAAAGAAAAAAATATAGAAAATTTAATGTCTATTAATGTACGAGAAGAATTCATCAGGAAGGATACAAAAACATCATTGTTGACATCTCACTAAATCTCATCAAAATTGCTTCAAATTAATATTAAAAATGAATAATTTATAAAAAAAAAGTATGTCTAAATATTTTACATCTCTTGCCCTATAGTATATATCATAATTCATAAACTATTTTTCAGGTACTTAATTCGATATAAAGATACCTTATAAATAAAATGAGAAAAAAAATTGCTTGGAATGCATTTTATTTCCACGCGGATATTCAATTTTCACAGGACTGAAGAGAGCTTTCAAGAGTTTTCTTTGATTATAAACCGCGAAACGCAAAATCCCGCAAATCCCCGCAAAGTCCCGAGCAAGAATTCGCCGGCCGGCATGTCGCAGGGATGCGAGAAGTTACGCCGACAGAATCAGCTAGAGCTCGTCGGCATACTTTCGCCGTGGCGAATAACGCGCTCGCACACATCCCGCGATTTAGTTGCTAAACCGGTCGAAGGTGCAACGCAGAAGCCGCAAATTAACGTTATTCACGCGGTGCAACGCGATGCGCCACGATGCGCCACGCCGCGCAGCGCCGCGCCGCGCCGCGCCGGGTCGCGCGCGCAAAGTTGCATCGTCACGAGACTCGATGAATTTTATTAGGCTCGCTCGTCCCACAGCGACTTTATCGTGCCCGCTCGCCTCAAGGCTGCGCGTGGACAGGCCGGCTTTCCTCGGTCTGCCCGATTAATCGGTTTATATTTCGTTTCCTTTTGGTTTGTTTGCCGCGGGGGTCTAGCTGCCGACGGGGGCTCTCCGGCGATGTAAATACGGCTTAGGCGAGAATTGTGGAATTATAAAGATAGAAATGCTATAAATAACGTGGAGAAATAGAAATAAGCGAGCGACGCAAAGCGCGGCCGATCTAGTCGATTAATAAAGATGCTCGTTTAATTAGCGCGTTGTGCGGCCGCCGCGCGCCGCGGATGATTTATGAAGTCAGTGTAATCCGCCGTAAAAAGCGATCGCGAACGCGCGGAGGAAGATCGGCGTTCAGATATCGGGCTTATTCGTAAAACGTTTCGATGTAGGCCGAGGGGTAATTTTAATTGGAGCCGCGCTCTCAATTTCTCCACTAACTCAATCTTACGCGTCGTGACCGTTCGCCATATATCAATACCAGGTGAAAATAAAATGGGCTCGAGTCGGGAAATCGCGGAAGCGACGATCCACCGGTGCATTCTCGTGAGACGAAACGCCGGGATATCCCGATGTAAATGCAAAGGCCGCTTCGTTGTTGCACCAGTAGGTGGCAATCTAATACAGTGCAGCGATGCATTCGCATGCACACCAGATGAAGCGAGCGTGTCAGGAGGCAATTTGTGCTGCCTGTTCCCAGGGGTGCGAGAGGCCGCTTTCGATTGCGATTCGTTCGCGCACGTGGACCTCTCATTCGCGACATTTCATGCGACACGTGGACAGATCGAAACTCGAGTGCATGAAATATGAACGCAGCAGGAATCGAAATCGGCGAAGGACGTCGGACCTCTCCGATTGAAAGATTCATTCGTTCGCGAGAACCAATAATTAAAATAATCGACAGGATTGATAAAGTTTCACACGAGTTTGACGCACGATGGCTAAAACTGAATCTTTTTTTTTAATCTAAAAGTCTTTATTAAAACGATTTAAGAATATTTCCGTGTAAATTTATAATAATTATATTTCTGGACTTTGTCAACGTGCACGAATCAGCTTACTCCGGTATTTTTGATCGCAATTCCGCAGGTCTTTCGAGGGGCACGTGGATTATTGGGATCGTCACGACAATGGCGTGAAATTCAAAAGTTGGCGGAGACGGCGGTGAGAGAAAGGAGAAGAAAAAAGGGACGGGAGATCGAGGAAATTCGCGTGGATGGCGGCGCAATCAACGGGGTGTATCCACCCGCGAAACTCGGACTCTCATATGCATACCCGTCTCGCGCCATAATAAATCCGACAATTTACATGAATGTATTCCTATAACACGGCGCTGAGCGCCGTGTAGAAAGCGGGCGCCGCGATTTTCAGGAGAATTATAAATCCCATCCGAGAGAAATTACGAGAGCGCGAGATAGGCATCTTGGAAGACAAGCGTCGGATCGTGATTCTCTATTTGCCATTCTTGCATTTTCCTATGCTGCTCGCCTTTGAGTTATTTGTTAAGGAAAAAAAATCATTTACGAGCGCACGTTCATACATTTATCTTCCAATGTTTTACATACGGGAAAATAATTTTAGATAATTATATATCTCACTACATACGTAAATCTCTGGCACAAGCATTAGAAAAAAATTAATTTTTCAATATGAGTCTAAAGCATTAATTTATTATAAAAACAGAATAAAATAGTTAATTAAATAATAATTATATTTGCAATGCAAAAAATTAGACTAGTGTTAAATGTTAAAATAAAAAAATATAAATATATTAAAAATGAAATGTATCAAAGACATAATATTAATATGTGAAAAAATAAAGATAACTTTATAAGACACATTTTGCGCATTGACTTAAATATTCTAATAATAAGCAATAAAAAAATAAATTATATACCCATTAAAATTATGATAACGATAATTTCTTGCTGTATAATCACAAATTCGATGATGCTATTATAAGGATGTAATGTTAAAATTATTAAAAATTGATCAACGTCTATAATGAAGAATAGATCTATTATTAAATTATTACAATTAATCTTTTATCTGACTTTCTCTTTACACTACTTAAATCATCCACTGTGAAACATATGTATCTTTTAATTGTCTCCACATCGCGCCACCGTTTTTCTCACGTTACGTAATAGTGCTTTAAATGCAAAATGCCACCCGCTGTACCGTGAAATCATTCTAATAAGTGTTACAGCATGCAATAAGAATGCAGTAACTTAATAAATGCTATAGATTGACAAGAAAATATCAAGTCTCATTATATCCTTGAAACTTGAATTACTATTAGGTGCGTTTTCCATCTCATTAAATATCGTGAGAATCTTACTCCATCATATTTCTAATGAACAAACTAAGATTTATCCTGAAATAAAATTCTTTTTTTTTTTTTTTTTTTTTTTTTTTTTTTTTTTTTTTTTTTTAAGAAAAAAATATTCTTTAAAAATACCACATAAGATACGGAATAACACATGAAATTAGTAAAAAAATTCGACTAAAATTCATATGTATCTATGGATAAAATTATCAGATAACTTATCGAGAGATGATTATATTTCCACAAACGCAATCGAAATATCCTGTTTCACCTATTGTCTTAGCCTTTATCAGAAGGCCGATCAGAAGCATTTTCGAAGATATAAACGCACCTCGTTCCACGAAGAATATGTATTCGAACTTTCTAAACTGCAATTTGTCTCGATCGTTGATATCACAGATTTCACGCAGCCGTTCTTTTGTTATTTGACTTTACGGCTTAGGAGATTAAAGGAACGTCGCGTGATAATTATTGACGGTGAAATCGAGAAAGCCTTCTTTGTGCGATGTTTATAATCAAATATTCATCGCGGTATCTATCTATTCATTTAAAATAATTTTTAGATAACTTAATAAGTCGAATAAGATGACGCAATGACGCAATTAATTAAAATATTAGAAATGTCTATATCACAATCAACAACGTAGTACATTAATTCTTCGGTTAAAAAGAAATTAAATTAAATTAACTTTTAAAAATATAAATGTGACAACGATTAAGTAAAACATTCTTCAGTAGAAATTTTAAAATTTGTTCAAACTTAATATTTATTCTCACATCCTTTTTTATATCAAGACATAGAAATATATATTTCTCATAATGCGTTCTCGTGAAAATCAATCGATCGAAAATTACAATGATAATGATTCCGAACGAGTTCGTTATTGGTACCACCGACGGCGTTATGATGTTTCCATCTACTCACAAAGCAACCGTGAAAAATAAACCTCGTATAGGGGGTGAGGGTAGTTTATAATCAGTAGTTTATAACCTAGGGCTACTTAGTGGTGACCAGAGGCACGTTTCCCGTAAGACAAACAAGCCAACTACTCCGCGAGACTAACGCGATCGCTGTGCCGCGTTTATATTGTGATCTATTATAAGACCAATGGGTCTCCACAAATAAATCGTGACGCGCATGTTGCACCAACCATACGCGTTTTACGTGAAATCCACGAATTACGAAGCCGGGCGAGACTGTCGGTCTACGTCGATCGGGTTGAATGACTGCCCGTCGTTTATACCGTTTCGTCGTGAAACGCAAAATAAATTTTATATAAAATTCACTATAATATTTAAAAAATATATTATATCGTTAATTTAATTTTAACTCAATCTCAATTTTCATTATTTAATTTCTCTAATAATTCTTTGTATAAATCGTGTTATAACAAATATTAATCGACTTAATAATACAATATTTTATAATATTCGCATTTTCTGTAGCTCCAATAAACGATATAGGAATTGCGGTCAATGTTCAACAATAAAAGGTCGTTTCAAATGAAAGATGGTTGGCGCAATAAAACGCTCGCATTCCATTGAGTCGCTATTAATCTTAATATACTCATCTAAATGCTTATACTTTCAATTTCGGAATAAAAATTGCAATCTGATATAGATAAAATATCGGGAAAATGCCACGATGCAAGCGCGATATAACCGATAGCAGATATATATATATATATATATATATATATATATATATATATATATATATATGTATAATCGATATTACGAACAAATAAGTTGGACCTAATTGAAATCACATATGTTGTTCCCAACGATATAATTATTTCAATAATAATCACGATTATGACAGAACTAAATAACACCTACGCTACGCCGACGTCAGAAAGTTTATCATCAACGTTTATTGAAGTAGGAAAGCGGATGCAGTTTGCGCCGAAATTCCAGTCACAGCACTATTCTGCGAAATTCTGCGAATCATTAATAACTTTCGTGCAATATAGATTGCCCTGGTCCTGGAAATTACCGTGGAAATTTCGCATCAATCCGACAAACGGGGGAGACATTCTAAAAATTTGTAAATAAACAGAGCGTTTCACGTTCATCTTCATAAGTGCTAACACGTTGAAATTATGAGAAACGCGGAGGAAGAAAGAACAAATGTTCACATTCGCAGAAAACTAATGTGGAACCAGTTTCGCTTAATCCTGAACGATTGCTATTTTTCTTTCCTTCCTAAAACCGGCAGCCAAAATTGAACAGGTTAAACTTTCCTCGAGGATATTTTATCGGCGTGTCGAAGGATCGCGCCTTTTTCGCGAACGGAGAATAAATGTCTTTTCAAGTTAGGCAGATGCAAGGATTAGTGTATAAGGATTAGGCATAGTTTTAGCTTGTAGCGGATTCTCGCTTTTGCAGACCACGACATAATCCCTCTTCGAATCCTCCTCGGAACTGAAACAGATGACCAGACACGATTTCGCCGAAAGGCGTCTTTAACGAGTCGTACGATATATCACCAGCAAAAAAGTTACACTGTCTCTCGTTCCTACGAGATATTTTGAGATGTCGAAAGAAGGTTACAGGTGAACTGTATAACGCGGACTTTAGTGCATCAAATGCATAAGTGAAGAATAAAAATAAAAACGAATACTTGTATATATTCATGGAATTACATAACATATGGCATATTGAAATAACATGACCAACATAGAATTAATAAAATGGAAATTTAAGAATAAATATTAAAATAAAAAGTTTGAATAAGAGAAAAATGGTATATTATTTAAATAATAGTATTCATTAAAATCTTGTGAATTTATTAATACGTAATTCATTGTTCTGAATTATATTACAAAAATCGTTATGTTTAATTAAAAATAAAAATATAAATAAATATAAATTGAATTTATAGAAGCGAATATTATGTTTTTTTTTCTCAGCAAAGATAATATAAAAATTTTGTTGCATTTTTATTGGCTGAATATTTATTACTCACTACCATATTCAATAACTACTGCAAAAATGTACAATTCACAATTTTTCAATATTTTTATCATTTATAATGTGACGATGATAATATTTTCTGTATATCAATAATTAATAACAAAATCCGTAATATTTTAACTTGCAATTCAAAATGTAATTTAACGACAAATTTAATGACATTCGTCAAGAATTAATAATTATATCCATTTTCGAAACAGATATTTAAATAAATTATCTTCAATATACTTACTTATTGCAAATTGTACTCTTGTTCAGTTTCAAATTATATTGTCACTTGACTTTTTAATAAACTTTTTAATAAACTGGAGAAATGACGTTTGAATAAAGATGAAAAAATCCGCCGCTCTGGTGGTCCAACTCGTTCAACAGTTATGTTTGCATTACGAAAGACTTCTATTGTTTCAACAGGGCACACTTTTCATCGCGACAACCCGTAATTATCGCAGTCCCGCGAGATACTTTCTGGATCGATTGAAATCCACGATTTATCCGTGCGCGATAATTATATATAAAATACCTCGCCTTTCACTGTTCACCGCAACGAAATCTCACCGGGGATCAAACAAGTCAATAAAGAAGTATTTATCGGTAATGCACCAATATGTTCGACTAGAAACCAGTTGTATCAATTATCTCATTGATCATTCGCAATTTTGTAGTAATAAATGATCATGAGACTTGTGAATAACGCGATTCTCATTTACTAATCTAATTGTCGTGAGAACACGTTATACATGAGGCGACATCGGCCAACCGTTAGTTTCCAATTAAACGAGAGTTCAGTCGAGGCTTTTGTTGAAATACGTCTGCTATCGTGGAAGCCAGCGGGGCATTGAACATTGTCAAAGAATAATTAAATCCAGTATGTTGCGCAATTCCAACCAATCGTCGGAATGTTCGACTTAAATTGACCCAGTTATTCTCACAGAAAAAGACAGTTATTTCTGTAATAAACTAAGAATACTCTGGAAAGTCAATGCACATATTGGATTTCGGCTTCTCTTACATTCATAATCAATTATCTCGCGAATCTCATTTCAAGAAGCGTATAAGATAAAATTCGAAACAAAATTTTTGATATCCTAAGATATAATAAAAGACATTAGACATAATAAAAATTGCACAGTAAAAATGATAAAGATAATTACATTTTGAGATAAACGAAAAGTGTACTCAGCGATTGTAAAAAGCATTAACAAATATTCCTTAATATAAAATCTAATTGTCATTAAAATATTATATAATTGTGTAAAATATTTCGCAATATTTTATAAGATCTGAAGAATTTTACAGATTTATATGAATTTATTAAAATTAATAATATTTTTATAATCGCTAGCCGCAAGAGTTAATTAAATGCGTGAACTAAGAGTTCGTAAAGATAACAGTGTCTTTTTGTATTTGTTGCAATCTTGTTTTGACAGCTTACGTTAAAGCTAACGAGGAACGGCAAATGAATAAATCTACTACTTGCTAACTCAAATATCGTTGTGTGAAACAACGCACAGTAGTAACGATCATAGCGAGTTGTACGCAAAACAAACACTAAGATCATACATTAATAGTATCCATATAAGTTACCATATAATATTTATTTTTGTAACGAGCAACATCGTAATTGTAATAAAAAGATCGTTACTTGAGTCTTAATTAGCAAGAGAATTTGCTTCAATCTGTTTAATACGTATATAAATATGTTATTAATAACAAACTGTAGTCGTTATGTGCTAATTCAATTAAATCGTAAAAAGATTTAATTTTAAAATTGTTAATTTTTTATTGCATTAATAATTAGTAATGTATTATATTACCTTGATTTTTTATCAATAGTTTTTACTATTGTATAGCTGTTATTACAAATTTAACATAAAAATATAAAAATTGATATAAACCATTTCAAACCATTTTTTCAATCTCTCAAGTTTCAAAATTTTATACAAAAAAATATAAATACCGAAAGATTAAGTTTATAATATATTAAGACAGATTCTATCTATTGTGTATAAAACGGCTTATCGTGTATTTTTAAGGCTCGAGGCTTTCGTGACATGCGTCACGCCGTTTAATGCTAATTTTATGATGCGTCAAGGCATCTTCGAGCATGTTCCAGCCGGTCACTCGAGATGTTGCTTTTCACCAGCTGTTGTTTGAGCGGTAAAACGAAATTTCCACAGAATCGTTTCTCGGAAATCGGAAAGAAAACACGAGTCGTCTTTATGACTTGCCGGAACGATACTCGATTGCTTTGAAGCAGGTGGCAAAATCTGAGGTCGCAAAATATTTTTCACGTCCGCAAAATTATGACAAATAGCATAACGGCTAAACGATACGTCAATTCGATACGTCAATTCGCGAATGATTCAGTAAGTAATATATATATATATATATATATATATATATATATATATATCCCGTGTTTATCGCATCGAAAACCGCAGCATCAAATTTAGATAAAAATACGTATCATTGATTGCCATAAATAACGTGATATCGGAAATGAAATGTCCGTATGATATTTACCCTACGGAATGTCCAGTGAACCGGAACTTCAAAAATAGAAATGTCGAGTTTATACAGTTTCATGAAAATCATATATATATGTGATAGACTGCAAATAAATGAATGACGACCAGGAACCGAAGAGAAACGGATCCGGCGCTAATAAATCTCGCGTCGTTATATCATTATCATTTGACATGCGAGAACTAATTTCACTGATTTCGGATTGGCGCGTGTGTGTCACTTTTGCAATGACATCTATCGCACATCTATTGATTAAGCTTGATAATTTGCGAAAATTAATTATCACGTTTTAATAAAATCCGTATTTTCACGTCTCGAACAATGGAGTCGCCTATCATTTTTTACGAATAAATCATTTGTAATATTTCGTTAATATATGCATAATTATAAAATAAGATAAAAAAAAGATAAAAAAATTTAAAAATTTATCTAAAAAATTGAAAAGAATTATCAAGAGAAACAAACTCCGCATCGAAAAGAAATAAAAAAGCCATATGTATTGGAAATATTCTTGTAAAAGGTGTAAAATTGCAATTTGTGCAATTTGTATTATTTGTAATAATTGGAAGTATTGTAAAAAACATAAGTAAAACTATTTTTCTTCTCGATTCAGAAAACTTATTTTTTAATTAATCCTCCCTCCCAATAATTTATAGTTAAAATATTTTTATTCTCAGTCGTCTTGTATCTTATGAAATATGTTTCTCTCTAGCAACGAAACGCTTACCTGCGATTTTCCGCTCGCGCATTCGCCGCCATAGCGCTTCCGCCTTGCGCATCGGCCAGTTCTCGACTTTCGCGCTGAAACTGCGGAAGAACTTGTACTCCTTAAAGTGCGACATTCTTCTATCGCCGGTGTTTCTGGTCTGATCGATGTTACCGGAACTCGTTGTAGCGCTGGCTCGGCAATCCTCACTCGATATGCCTAGCATTAAAAACTAATTCCCGTTTCCGCTTCACGAGTGTGTAGCGTTAAGTCACGGTAACTTAACGAACAATTCATCCGAATTTGAGCTATGCGGCATGTTTTTCCCTCTTGCCAGACGTATCGCGTCATTATTGAAAAATTTTGAGTTTCCTTCTTGTCAAAAATATACTCTTATTTTCTTAAAATATTTTCGAATTTATACGTAATTTATTTATTTTTAATATATTTATTCTTTCGAGATAAATATTGTCAAAATGTATTGTATTTTACGTCTGTCTTATGCTTTATGATATGCTTTGCATGTAAAATATATCTTTTCTCAAAGGTCATAAGGTTAGAGAATGAAAGAGCGCGCATCTTCATGCGGCAAAAAGGAAGAGAAAATCGAGAATAACTTCTACTTGCTTTACTGCAAGTTGTGCCACTTGTTGCCACCAGCAACTGCACGTGTTCGGAAGATGATTATTCGCTATATCACATTGCCGACACGAATTCCTTCTGGAAATCAAGGAGACAATAAACGAATGTAATCGATAAAAGCCCCCGTGGCGCGGAGCCTGTCAGCTTTTCGAGACTAACAAGTAACTTCTTCCTTGATCTGCATCAAAAGATAATATTTCCCGATTAACTAACTTGGCTTTAGTTAAATCATCAATTTACTGCCATCGCTTTACAAATTCTTTTCAATCGTTGTTAATATTTCCGATTTATCTCTCCGTTTAATGGTTTGCATTGCATAAGACAGATTTATCTCGCGGATCGAATATACTGAGAAATCTTCTTGTCTCTTCTTTCCGTGAAAGGTACATTTACTCGTAACGATCATTCGTTTAGAGAAATAAAAGGGTATCAAGTTTCCGCGGTTTAATGCGAAGCAATTTTTGAAAACTTACGTCGACCGAGCGATTAAATGATCCAATACATTTCTCGGTCTCGAGAAAACCCCATCGCATGTCCAGCGGTTAATTCTATCTTTTCTTGAGAGAAACCAGTTGAACTTGATAATTGTCGGGCGTCGATTGATCTCTGCCATTTAATTAAAATTTCTTCTGGTACCAGTATGATCTTCACGCCGTTGTTGAAGAACATTGAAGTTTTGCGCGTTCGCACTTTAAGGGAACAGCACGCCTCGCGATGCGTCAAAATTGCAAGTTTATCTTATCAAGTGCCTTCTTGAATCAAAAGCATATCGCATTTCACTTCAGATAATTCCATATTTCCTTTTCGAAGTTGAATTATATTTGTATTTGTTGAAGAAGCGATTATAGGAGAAAAGTTTGAGAGTTTTTAAATTATCCCTTTTATTCAGTATAACGATATTAATTGTGTTAATTGTGTAAATAATAATTATGTTTGATATATTAAGTAAAACTCGGAAATTATAATTATTATAGTTTTTGTATCGTACGAAGTATACACATACACATATGTACGTGTAATTAAAAGTAATAAAGGAAATATTTCCATTTCTCTAATGAAAAAAATCGTTATAGAGGAACATGCAGCAGACATTTATTATAGAAAACTCGTAGAAGTAAAGTACTTGAAGAACTAATAGAATATTGAGAATTAAGTTAAAAATATTTTTTTCCTCTTGACAGATAAATCGATAAAGGAAAATAAATGGATAAATATTGCTAGATATTGACGTCCAATGTGTTTTAAACTTGCTTAATGAAATCAAGAGAATATTAAAAATTATATTAAAATCACAAAATGTAATAAAGGAAGACGTGATAAAAATTTAAAAATTATAATAACAAGAATTGAAAAACTGTATAAATTCAAAGTAAAAAAGAAAATCTTTCTGTATAAATATTAATCGCAAATAATTATTAAACTAAATTAAATTTTAGATTAAATCAAAGAACGTATAATTTCTAAAATATAAATCGGAGATTTTAATGAAAATAAAAGAGTTGTTTTTATGCGATCATTATTGTTTATTAGTCGTATCCTCGATATAATTTAAGTTCCTGTTCGCTCAGACAGCAATTAAAACGAGATCTTGCGTTCTAAGAGACACGCGAAAGCACTCGCTCGAAGGAAAAATCGGCTATTCCGATGAAGAAAAACAAGTTATATCGCGAGTAGTAAAAGTCTTTTTCTTTCCGACCGTCTTTCTAATGATCGATAACTTTTAGTCGGTTATGAAGCTGAAGAAAGCGACATGTTGACTCTTTGTCGAGGAGAAAGATGTGCATTGTAATAATGAGAACGCCGTTTCCTTCCAAAGTTTTCGCAATCGTCACCGCCAACACACCGTAAATCCTAATTTTCGAAATGTAAAGTTTGCGCAATAAACGTGAAACTCGCCTCTAATCGAAGACCAATCTGCGTCAGGCGATGATTGACGCAACAGTCGCGTCTATTATGCTCAACACGCGTGTCTTTAATCTTAATTTGACATACCAAAGTAAATCTCTCTGGAAATCGGTGAAACTTAAGCTTCAACGAAGATAAATTTTTCAGGAATATTCCGAGATTTTCCGAACTTTCCTTTCATCATCCTGTTCGATAATATTTCTTTCTGAAAAATCTAAAAGTCATTAATTCCACGCTTACAGGCAAAAGATATAACCCGTCCTTGCTGTCTACTAAGACTTCACACTTCACCACTCTTCCTTTATGCAAGTCTAATTCGAGTTTCTAACTCGCGCTATCTCCTTTTCTACCGTAAATTATCTAAGATTAGTTATCTCGATTCTTCCCCACTGGAATCTTCCGTTTGCGACTCTTTTAACATTCCTCTTCTTCTTTTTTTTTTTTTTTTTTTTTCACCGTCAAACATTCGCACGAGCCCGGGGAAAATAGATCGAGTTATCTCCGCGTAAAATCAAATTCCGAGTTTCGCTAACAAGCTTTCCCGCTGTTGCGAGCTCGATAACGGGCGCGATCGATATGTTTCTCCAAAGTCATCGTGGCATACGCAAATTAATCAGCACCCCGCAAGGCATCTTCCACGCATCTGTGGAAAAGAAGAAAAAGAAAAAAAAAAACGGTCTAACAGGTCCCGGTTGCAGAGAAAGCCGCGAAACCGTGAATAGGTGAAAATGCCGGCAATGCACGCGAGCATATGCGCGCACAAAGGCGCCTCTCTTCAAGGTTACTCAGCACCTCTCGGGCGTGCGACGATGGAGAGATTTATTGCGCAAGCTACACGGCGGTGTGTACATTGTCGAAGGAAAGCGGTAATCACGATGCTTAACGAGCGATTTGTGGCACTTTGCAGTGACGACACCTCGGCCAATAACAGGTTGCGACGGGCTCCGGGTGTTGCGAGCCTCGTCTTCCGAGCCTCGTCCGCGTCGGATTTGGCGAGATGCATCGGGTATGCATCTGAAGAAGAAATCGCCCGTCATCTGGTGGCACTCCGGCCAAATCGCGCGCGTCTTCCACTGAATCATGTGATTACGTCAACGTCGCGTTGTTACGCGAATTATTTACAGTTACGCCGCTGAATCGTACCCCCGAGCGTACCTCCGTATTTCGAATTCAATATCGCAAAAATACTTTTTGTTGTCTAAGGGGAGATTCCTAAAACACGCGCCGATACGAATATTCCGAAGATATTAAATAAATTTTCAGAAAGCATTCCGATATTTCAGTCGTTTTACTCGTTCTTGGAGTTTTTACGTTGCTTACATAGTTCCACCGAGTTATCGGAATATCGTGATCTTCGTTCGCAATTTATAAGCATCTCGATGAGCGTTATATTTATAAATAAATGGAGAAAATTTATAGCATGACCTTTCGCGGTTTGCAACATCACCTGAATAAAACGGCGAGAAGTGCGATTATTAAAATGGCTGAAAATTACGGAGCGAAATATCAGAACCAAATTTTTTACATAAGAAAATATTATTTCACAAATAATTGAGACGATGAATTATACAGCAATTACTATATAATAAACAATTAAATTTTGGTATTACTTCACAATTCTCAAGAAATTGTAAATGTTTCTTCTCAGACTAATATTTTATCATATCTCAAAAAGATTTTAAATAAAAAATAATGTATGCATTTATCAAAACGTTTCAGACATCAAGGACGCTCGAGAAACCAATAATTAGCGATGTCAGATCTAAATAAAAAATAATGGCGTGATATTTCGCGTTTTTTGTGAGTTCAGCTGTGCCGACCAGTCGTCAACCCGCAATCGCAGCTGCTGCAAGATTTGCACGCGTCGAGAGTCACTTATCCTCGGCGATCGATAAATAAACTGCTATTAGATAAGCCGCAGTCTTTTCTCTCGACGGTTTGTCAACGAGGGTCAACAATGGCCAGTGACAGTGGGAAGGAAAACGACGCCTTTCTCCAATCGTAACGTACGTTGTACGTTTCGAGCGAGGCGAGCGCGCCTAATGGCGAGATTAAATACTTTCCGGGCGAACAATAAGGAAGCTATCTCCTTGTACGATCGGGCATCGATCTTAATTCGGTATTGTTACGAAACATCACTTAACCATTGACCAACATGAAACGGTCTGTCGTCTCGAATAAACTTCAATCCGCCAAGGATCAATGGGGTAGAATGGATCGAAAGCTTTTACGTGCGTGACGCTCATATTTATTTGCCATGCTAAAAGCGATGAAAGTGACTCGGACAGGTGCCATCTAATGACTAATCAAGATAGACATCATGGTCGTTATTAACGTGCGTTTACCGACCCTTTATAGCGCGGCGGCGATAATAAAACCGACAGATCAGACAATTCATACGCGACTAAACGTAAATTACATAAAGAGAAAGTAAGGTTTTTTGCAAGGGCAAATATCCGTGCAGATGGAAAAGATTTCATTTGATAACACGATGGAAGATAAATGTTTCACGTTTATGTCCGTTCCAATACGTGCTTCTTTTTTATCTTTCGCCGTGTCATCCAACGTAGCCTCTTTCATCTCTGCGGATATTTAAGCAAAAAATTTACTGCGCGTTAATACATTTAAATGGAAAACGACATAGCCGATTGCGTTCTCGTCACACCTCGTTTCGCAGTCACACCTCGTTTCGCAAAATTGTGCAAATTTCGTGAAACGCGGGACGGAAAAGCGACGGTGCTTGTCGCCGCGAATAATTGCGACAAAATGGCGAGTGCGCGTGCAAATGGAGCGTAACCACCGTACAAGTAACGACAGCGAATTTCGCGGATTCCGCCTGTCAATAATGTCGTTGTCACGTTTCGATAGACATTTCACGGCGAGGACCGCCACGGGTCTCGGGTATTTTTAGCGCTGGAACTTTCATCGGGTGAAAATAGTACGAAATGCGCAAAGTTACGACGGCTACGCACTGTCTCGTAAGCTAACTCGTTTTTCGAAGCATTCTCGTTGAAGAAAACTTGCTGCCAAAGAAAGTTTGCTAAATCGAACATTTCTCACATTTCTGTAATTAACGTTCTGTAGTTAACGTCGTGGAAATATTACCAGATGCGTATTGTCTTGATACAAAATTTTGTCGCAACCGAAATAACAAAAACAAACTCTCAAGTTGTTCTTAAATTATTCGTCAAGTATTTAACAAATACAATTAATTCAGTAATTTAAGTTCTATAAAATTTTCCGAACGTCTCAATTTGTGGAAAATAAAATTTCTTACTCTTTCGTATCTTATTTAATTTTAAATATTTAATGTAATATATTAATTTATAATTATATTATATTATTATATAATTATATTATAATTTATAATCATATTACAATGTAATATAATTATAACGTAATGTAATTATATATTACATATTTATACATAAATACATAATTACATAATATTTATTTACAATAAAATATGATTCAAGTATATTGATATTTTTATCCTAAATTTTCAAACTTCATTTCAGTAAAAACTTTTTTTTCAACATATAATAATAAATATGTTTTTACTTTGTTTTCACTGGAAAAATATTTTAGTTTTCTATCTTTATTGTATTAATTTTATTAAAAATTTATTAAAAATTAGAAAATAAAATTTCAAGTTCGTCAAAATTCCTTCGTTAATTTTGTCGATACAAAAATAAATTTTACATTTCCCGATTTTTTTTAGAAAAGAGCGACAACTCAATAATTAAGTTTGTCTTTGACAATATAAAATAATCGTGCACCGTAATACAAAATAGTATATAGAATGTTGATAGAAAGTATTATTTCATCGCGCTTTGATCATTCGTTACAAAAAGATCACACGACTGGATTAAAGACAAGAAAAACTTAGCCGCTGACTATTACAAATGTTTTTAAACATCTCTGCGAGTTACTAATGCGTTACGTCAATGTGCTGATGGATGACAGATACCAAACGCTGCACGAAAACGCGCGCGCGCGCGCGCGCGCGCGTGCGAGTTTGACACGAGCCGGCGTCCAAAAATTATAAAACACTTTTCCAAGAAGCAACAGCTGCTGCGAAATATTCTGTCCTCTTAATCTTTCTCACACCCTTTTCCTCTGGAATAGACAGAACCTATTATTAAGCGTGCTCAAATGTTCCTGATAACGACGTACGAAAATAGATAAATCAAAGATCTCCATGTCACGAGGTTTCATCAGAGCACTTCGCGCGCATTCATGTTCTTACACACTTAAACATCTCCGATCGTACTAAAATTCCAAGAAATAAAAAAAAAAAAGAAGAAGAACGTGCGTATATTCCAACAAATGTTTATGAATTTAATTCCGCTGCAATTTATCAACAATTTAATTCTGCCGCATGTTCCAAACGACTCTCAATAAAATTCTCCTGTAATCGTTCAGATCAATCGATCGAAGAAATCTTTCTTCTGGATGGCGGTCGCGAGATTATTCGTATGTACCTCGGGATGCGATGGTCGATTAAAAAGGCGTGCGCGCGATTCGACACGACTCGAGGTGAGTCGTGTGACAGCGCGGGAGATGCGCGCGCGAAACGCAAACGTGGCAGGCCGCCTTGTAAACTGCGGCCCAACGCCGCGGTACCCGTGATAACGACGACTGGCTACGACTTCCACCGGGGGACGGAACGAAAGCCACCGGCGGCGACGACGACGGTGGCGGCGGCGGCGCCGCGGCGCAAGCGTCCCGCGCGCGGTGGCTTCCGTCCGCTCTTTTCCACGCTTTTCTCCGCTTCGATTCGATCATCCGCGCTCAAAGTGCGTGCAACGAGATTTGCGCGTGACGCCCGCGCCGCCGGTGCGAACGGCTGTAATCTGATTAATTCACAAACCGCGGGATCAATCGTCCAAAATTGCGCGTGCTCTCCGTGGCACTCACATCCGGAGAAGACTCAGTTCGCATCCGCAGATATATTCAGTTACACGCTCGTAATTGAAAATTTATTCTTTTTTTTTATGATTCGCGATTATTCCGTCAGTCAAATGCGCGATCGTAATCATGTGAAATTTTTTCTTAGAAAAAAATAGATGTTCAGCATTTAGGGTGGATACAATAAGTATTCCATGCGATATCGAAAAAGTTAAATTCCATTTCTGCGTTGAAAAAGAATATTCTTTCGCGTTTCGAGTATCGATCCATTCTTGAAAGCATTCGAAAGTTATAGGATGGTGCTCCAGTTTACTCAGGATATTAATCCGATATTGCCGTAATGAGCTTTTCAAACTGTCATTTATTTGTTCGTTCTATTCACATGTCGCATATCGCGCCAGTGACTTTTCATGCATAAAGTGAAGTAAACTACAAACTATTTTAATAATAATGTAAAACAAATATGTATTATTTATTAATGTTCGTATTGTTTCAAAACTCAAAGGTAAAAAGAGATAACGTATCGAAAGTATTACTTTTAAATAGAACATATAATTAAACAATAATTTATAAAAAAGGAAATTATATATACATTATATATACATTTAAAATTTTTTAATATTTTTTGCAAAATCCTGATTTTGATACCATTAGATTTATAAAACAGAAAAATTATAAATATTTGAATAGGAATGTAAAAAATTTAAATTTAAATGAGAGACAGAATTTTTACATTAACGAGAAAGTCTATCGTTAACCTCATTCACGAGTGTCACCGTAGTGTCATTAGCTATAAATTCCAACAAGATAAAAAATAAGAAATAATTTATTGCTCCTGATTATTTTATGCTAATCATTTTCCATCGTGTAAATTAAACATGGTGTTTTTTCAATTTGTTCAACACATATCTTTGCAAAAAAAGCGAGAACGGTAAATGAATGCGAGCAGATATTAATTCGAATCGTCAATGAAGAAACAATAAACGTACCACTGTTCATCGCCATTTGCTCATAGAATTGTTCTATTTATTTTTACACCTCTATCCGAATCCACGTGGCATCAATATGATTCATGTTCGCGAGGGAGCTATTCATGAATGATTAATTTTGCTGCAGCGTTGCCACCGAGATTCCTTAAAGATATCATTTCTCGACGCGAATAAAATCATTTTCGCTTTGAACTACAGCGACGTTAAAACAAGAAGGAAGATAAGTTGTTACGTTACAAAATTACGAAGAATGAAAAGGATGATTAAGAATAAAGAGGCTAATATCTTCTCTTAGAAATATTATTTCGTTTTTCTAAACAAGTTGCAATTTCAAACCTTTAGATGCTTGACCTTTAAGAATTTTCATAAAATTTCAAACTATTATACATCATATAAAAAAAAAAGTCTCTATAGTTCACCATCAATCATTCGGGAAAATGTGGTGTGAGCTTTTATTTTTATACCAAGTAATAAATAGATTCTTCCCCATGTGACGCCATACGGGTAATTTTCTAGTTCAAGGCGGCGGAGGTATTGCTGATTTTCCACTCCGTAGCGAGCCGTCACGGAATCGCTTCTTTTCATCTATATTTCTATCGCGAGATTTATTTGATAGCGCATTGCGCCGATTAGATCGCTGCGGGCGAGAAGGAAAGTGCATCGCCGGCGCATCTGCAAATGCATTCTAGCCGTGGGCGTGCTTACCGGAAGTCATAATCACGTCGCGCCGCAAGATCGCACCGCAAGAAAGCAATTAGTTCACGTCAATAATTAATTAAACTTTCGCGATCGAATCCACGACACAATACAACAGCGTGCGCGCTTCGGGATAGGAAGCAATGGAACTTTCATGTAGAGCGCGACAGAAGATGAGATGTTTCCAAGCTGAATATCTCGATATCTATCATTATTTTTATGTCGCCACGAAGAAATTAATTAAACTTCCTTCCTTCTTTTTTCACACATATCTCTTATCGTATGCTACAATTCGTTTTACCAACTCAATAAATACAACGAATATAAACCTAATCATACAAAAAATATTTTAATTACTTTGATAAATATAAATATAATATTTTAATTATTTTAATTTTAATTTTAATTTTATATTATTGTTTATAACAAGACTGAAGACTGAAAATTATTTAAAAAAAAATGCAACGATCTTGTCGAAGCGCGTAATTTCAAGAGATAATCTCGGCGAAATGGCATAACTAGATAAATCTCGAAAAGGATTCGAAAAATTACCCCGATGTTTTTAATTAATTGCGAGCTGCGTAATGGCGTGTGCGGTATTACATGCATATTAAGTCTAACTGGAGATACCGCGCATCCCCGCGTAATGAACCTTCAGACACCACATTACCGCGGATCGGGGGGGCGAAAATTCCGCCGTTTCCAGCGCGCCACCGCAAATTGCATTCGACCGCGTTGCTCTCCCGTGAGGGAAATTAATTACGCACTAAACTCGTTATCGGATGCTCGGCCGATATCGATATTGTCGACGAAGATCGGTATCGATTGCGATCGTGTTCCGTTCGCGCGATCAAAGATGTCAATATTCATTATGCCCTGTGTCGGGCTCGTTTGCGTCCCACGCGAGGAGCGTAAATTAATGGCAGATTGGCGTCGTAAGCTGACAACCGCCGTTCAAATGTAATCAGACACGGGCCGAGAAACGCCACACGGTGATTTATGTACATACGCGACGTCCGAATACCGCGTCGTTCGTCCGGAGTTTTTCGCAAATTGAATACTGCATAAACTCTGTAAAGTGTATAAGTAAAATATTTAATTCCCAACTCCCACGAAATTTTTGTTGAGCGTCCCGTTTGTAAAATTCAGTAATTCTATGTGACTTGGCCATTTGTTTAACTTAATAACTTTTTTGACATTTCGAGAAGTCAACTCCCGTTCGTAATTTACACATAGTTTACGAGTTAGTTATTTAAATACCAAATGTAAATGTCATCGTGCACAGCATCGTAGATTATGTTTTTCACATTTCACAGTTTCGATATGCGAAAAATTATATTACACTGATGTAGGATTCCGTTCTCGCTTTGTGCGCACGAGTCGCGGGATCGTTTTATCGAGTTTATCCGATGCCGACGAGTAATCGAGTAAACGTGGGTTGACGATATCGCCTTGGAAAATGGAATCATCGTTTTTCCGAAGAGGGCCAACCGATCTCTCTGGCCATTAAAAGTTTGCCGTGCTCGGCGAATAGTTATGAGAAACACACGATGTTGTTACAACTTCGAGCTCACCGGTTCGTGTGATCGAGTAGAATAGTTACATGCTATGTGTAACATACCTGATAGCTGTCGTTCCGACTGCGAGCGCGGCTGCTGCTGCAAGCTCTGAAAATAACGGAGAACGTATCGTTAGTTCATCTGAAGAAACGGCAGCGCTTGCGGGATCGAAAGGGTGCTTTTAACGAATAATATGTTTACCGCGATCAGCCTAACCGCGGCGACATCTCGAAGTAGACATCTCGAAGCATCGTTCAAAACAAATTAATTCTCCTGTTTAATAACCGAGTAATGAAATAATGAAAAGCCCCTTTCACCTTTTCAGTGTAAAATAAAACGCGGAAAGAATTGTGTATTTATTTTGAAAACGTGTCAAGTTAACGAGTAATTTGCTGTGGGCAGAATAGCTTGTTTAATTATTAATTTAATCGTTTAAATTAATAATGTAACATTTGTATTGTAATAAGAACTGATAGAAGAACTGGTTTAACTTAATTTATCTCAGTTAAGTCTTGCATAGAGTTACTTAACTGCTTTGATTATAATCGATGACACGAAAGACGAACACTGTCCTTCGTTGTTCGAGGGTTCGAAACTTCGTCTTATTTTCCAGCAGTGAGAGATAACTAATAATCGACACGACGTTGAATCGTGACCTACTTGCAGTATTGAGCCAGTTGGCCTCGAAAACAATGGAGGAACAACCATGACCTTATCTACATCATGCTCTACTGAACTGATGCGCCATCGATCGATATTCTTCCGATATTCACGAAAAAAAAAAAAAAGAAAAGTTCGTAACTGACCTTGAAATACACACGCGATATTTTACTAATTTTCGCCTTGAAAGGGGCAAAGTAATTATTTCTCTCTACGCGGGATTACTAAATGTAAAAAAGTCAAAGAAACTACATAATAATCAAAATATTAACAGGAAAAGATTCTCGATATCATAATAATGGACTACAATTTGAATGTATCCATCTCACATTAAAAATATATTTAGTAATTAATAATTTCATTTATTCAACTAACTTGAGTGAATTATTATTTTTTATGATTGAGTTTCTCGATTAGACTCAGAGATATATCCTATATCTTCATATGTATCACTGAAGATAACTCAAATTCAAGTCAAAACGTTTGTCACTTTTTATTAATACACATAGTTAAGATTAAACATATAATTTGCGCACCGTTTACAGCGCTGATTCTCATTAGCTTAATTATTCAATGTCTATTATAACAATCAAAAAGTTAAAGGAATGACAGTCTTAGTATTAATACGATGTGAATTCAATTGTAAAAAAAGACTGCATTTAATTTCTTTAATCTTTCTATCGTTATTTTTCAAAGCTCCGTTATTAAACTGCCATAAAAATATAAATCATAATAAAAATAATATAAAGAAAGAGTGACGACAAAATAGGCAGTGTCACGAAATGAGTTTGAAAAAAATCTTGCTGTCATGCTATCATAAAAATTATGGATATCTCCAAGTCGATGTCGTATTTAAAAATCATAGACTAGCCGTCAAATATTTTTCAAGCAAAATCGAATAGGCGTGGATATCTTTTTTACGACTTACTAGGCTTCAAAGCGGATCCCACGAAATTCTCAAACAAGAGTTATATCGTTTCTCGGGATTCTCTTTACTCTGTCGAATCACCTCGCCTACAAACGAGATACGAAACGGAACAATGTGATGTAGAAAGATATGCTATACTTTTACGAAAAATTTCCCGGTAATTCTTGAACAAATGTATCTTTTTTAAACCGCTGCATTCCGAGAAGCATATTTTATAAAGAAAATGCGCAAGGAAGGCAGCTGTGCGTCACTGCAGTCTCGGAAGTTTCAAAAATAAATATCTTTGATCTCTATTTTATTCTGCAATGCAATCTATATATAGCGTAACAATAAAACAAAAAAATTATCTGTTAAGAATATTATATAAAGCAAGGAAAAGTTAAATTATTTTTCAATGTAAATATAATATGATATTAATGGACAGAGTCTATAGATTTAAGACGCAATAAGTCGGTCATTATGACTCTTTATAATTAATTGAAATTGACTTGATAAGTATAAATTTTTTAATGAATTTATATGAAACTGAAATTTACGATTAAAATCTTTGCTTGTAGGAAGCTTGTAGGAAGTGGTTTTTTTTCGTGGACGTTCGACGGGCGATGATTTGGAAAAGACGGTATGTCATTTGCGATTTCCTGAGGGTGGAAGGAAAGGGGCGCGTTTAAAGGAGCTTACCTGACGAAAGCTCTCCATCGTGCTGGCCTTCGTGCACGCGTACGTGATAAACCACACCATGGTGTAGCTATATTCGAGATCCGAGGGATACCAACCGATTAATGCGCCATCACGGCTGGCTGCCCCATTAGCTTTGATCGCTCACCAACACGGGCAATCCGGTACCGGGTGTTCACGCGCGACTTCCGCGCTCGCTCTCGTGCAATGGGTGTTTACCGAGAGGCAACGTGCTCACTCGTGCGCGAATCTCTCCGTGTACCGACACCTCATTGATAATTCGCATTACGTAGCGCGGCCACCGTCCGCTACGAAAACTGCGGAGATAGACGCGGCGACCGGCGACGCATATTCGGCTACGTCAAAGGTCAAAGTTGCAAACGAGCTCGCAAACACGAAATGCGTCGAGGCAATCGAAGGCATCTACATCCCATCCCCCCTTTCCCTCTCCCCGCCTCCTGGCCATGGTTGCACCGAAAATACTTGAAGTAAATAAAGTATCGACTCCCTCGGCTCCAAGTGCAACCATGCGGAGCACCGTTTTCATCGTCAAAGACTGACCTTGCACGAGTTTTGTGCGCGAAATGTGAACGACGGGACTCTCTATCCGTTTGCCGGATATTTCGCATGCGCATAGCGCAACGTGATTCAAATGGTACGAGAGAAAAATGTTGGGAAACGTTCAGGAAAACATGACCCATTTAGCTACTCAATCGAATTAGCTCGGCTCTTAAATTTAATTATGAATAATCGGCAAATTGCTACGCTGGTATCTTTTAACAGAACGAACAGCGCTGAAATTAATTAATTCTTTTGACGTTATTACTGGCGAAGTATTCGCGGAAACTTCACAAAACATGTCTATTAAAATAATGAAGTACAAATTAAATAAAACAGAATGGTATTGCATTCTGTATTATTATAAATGAGATTAATAAAAAATTTGCATGTGTATCTTGTCATGTTTAAAGATTACACGGTAAAATTATTTCATTGAAAAAAAAGTATAGCAAGTAAATAAATTAATCACATAAAATTTTTCTAACTAATTAAACAATGTTACATCGATGTTATATCCCCAGTGTGTGTTCAAATAATTCGTAATAATCATTCGTTAATTCGTGTTTTCGATCTAGAATTTGTCGCTAATTCTCCACATTGTAACTATCTTCGCAAAAGACGCGAAGATTAATTATCTTCTTCAAGCGATTAATCATAAAAGATCGATGATGCACACGTCTAATGGCACACCCGTAATAGATCGTCTTAAGCAGAGATCACCTTTCCCACAGAGCAACGCGCCAGTTTGCAAGGAATAT
This sequence comes from Pogonomyrmex barbatus, assembly GCF_055798465.1. Classification (NCBI taxonomy): domain Eukaryota; kingdom Metazoa; phylum Arthropoda; class Insecta; order Hymenoptera; family Formicidae; genus Pogonomyrmex; species Pogonomyrmex barbatus. The sequence goes on along the minus strand of NW_028297112.1, from coordinate 2,043,316 downwards.
ACCCAGCTCTCGTGAAACAGGTGGGTATTCCTGTCGGAGGAAGGGAACTCGGGGGCTCGCATTGCCGCAAATGTCATTCTTACGACACCCCATCGTGGCCCACACGAACCGCAAGGCGAGAGATACAAGAGACGCGGTAGGCTAGCCGACGTGTCGAACGGCATACGCGAGTCACGTGGGCAGAGACTAATAGCTGTCCGTGAACAGCGGATCTTCAAACCTCGCAACCGCGAGGAGGACGACGAGGGGAGGAGGGGGGGGGGGGAGGGGAAGGATATATCTGCGATACCACGTCGGGTAATCTCGATACTGATAGCGCCGTACACGCTTCGCTGCCGCGCGCGATTAATGCCCGCCGTCGTCGTCTAGGACGATACCCGATGTAAGCGGCCGGCATCTCGCTCCACGAGTCATGCTCGAGTTAGCTATCGATACATTTAAAGGACGATTCAAACCGGCGACTTGACGTCAATCGACGCTCGCTTACGTAAAGTTACGCGCGTTCGCCTTAATTAAGCGAGACGGGAAAATAAGTACATTGTTGCACCGAACTTCGGCTAGCTCCTTTCAGACTACGAGAAGATCTCTACGGAAAACTTTTCGCTTTTCTATTCTTCATTATAGAAAATTCCCCGATCATTAAATATACAGATATGAAACATCGTATAGAACGAGGTATTGATAAAAGCATGTTAAAGTATAAATGGAGAACATTTTATATTTGTGTTTCGGCTTTTTTGATAGAAACGTCTGGTATTTTAGTTGATTAATTTCCTAATTTCCAATTTGTACCACTTGAACTTACTTAAAGTTAAATAGAGAGGAACTCACCGGCACCTTCCCGTTGGCGTTTTTGGCGTCATTGTTCTCCAATAACGGCGCACTGCTGCTCTTCCCGCCCATTTCCACTGTCAAAGGTTCCGGCTTTAGCTGAAGACTCGCCGCGGACGGAGAGGACGGCGCTCGAGGCGGCGTTTCGAGCAGCTCGCCCGAGCTCAAAGAACTACTGGCAGTGGTGGACAGACCTATTGCAGATCAGTTGTACGGTTAGATTAGAATTTATAACATGCAGAAATAAATTATCGCAAAGTATATCGTTCAACTAGCAAATCTTCGAAACAGGACGCATAGAGCGAGCTTTCAAAATAAACGATTTACGTGATATGCATAATAAGAAGACGTAAAAATGATAGCTTGACGTTACGTGTGGGAGGAATACTTGGAAATCATGCCGACGTGACTCACATAACGGTAAATTCGTAGGCCTAGGCGTCCTGATCCTTGGCAACGAGTCATCGAGACCGCTACTGCTATCCACCGCGTCCTGCGAGTACTGATCGTCGATCTGTTTCGTTTGAGTGTGCACACTTTCGCGCTTGACCCACACATCTTGCGAGTTTTTGTCGCTTCTCGAATTCAATTTCGACGGCCGTCGTCGAATTCGTTCCCACGTCTCTTTACGGTGACATTTGCTCGGCGTTGATGCTATGAGAGATAACAAGTGCATCGAGATAACAGGTCTTCATATAACAATGATAAAAATTAATTAAAATTTATTTTATATATATATATATATGTAATGCAAATTTTTTTTAAGAGTGAATTATAGATATATGAAAATATAAATCATAAATGATTTGATTAATATAAAGGAAAATGTCATGTTAATAGTTTAATTTCCAAAAATAAAAAAAAAAGATATAAATATGACATAATCCATTTTTTATGTTTATCGATTTTTATAAAAAAAAAAAGAAAAAAATAATTTTAGCTTACGTTTAGTCAATCGACGATCCGTGCTCCTGGGTGGACTTGCCGTTCCGATCCCGCTTTCAAGCGGAGAGGCTCTATCAGTGGTATCCGGTGATAGACTTCCGGAAGAAATTTCATCCATGCTCTGCAAGAGATCCTGAGATGATGACGAAGATCTATTGTCATCGTCCACGGTATCTTGGGGAGAAACTGGGTCTAACGTGCTCTCGTCTTGTAACGACTGCGAATCTAATTGGGACTCGGCTATAATAAAAAAACACATAATTTGAGAAAGTATAAACTAACTAAATATACAATAACAACCTTACAATACAATAATAATATATGTAATATATTCAAATATTATAATATATTCAATATATTCAAATTACGAATATTGTCATTTAACAAACTTTTGTAGAATTTATCATTACGTTATTTTTAGATTCTTTTTAGATATTTTCTAATTTCTAATTTTTAAGTAAATCATTTGTAACAATCTTCTATATATCACATATTGCGCTATTTATAGAAAGATCTGAAACATATATACAACTGTGACGGATTTGAGAGATAAGCAGAGACTCAATCTAAACTAATCTAAATTATCGATAAACGGAACTTGTAGTAGTAGTCATGTATTGGATTAGAGAAAACCAGAACGGAAATAAATTTCACAAGCGTTAACTAATTCCATGAATAGTATATTAGTATATAGGCCATGTAAGTGACGCAGGATAACACGAAAATTACCTTGGGGAGAGTCGCAATCGCTGACCCAGGTGAAGCTAGAGCTTCTTGAAATCGCCGGCGATGTTTGAGTTGCCATATCGGAACAAGTGAGAGTATCCATTGGTGGGCTGTTTGGGCAACAAGAACCCGAACCATTTCGTATTCTCGACAACAAAGACTGCAGGGAAATAGGCAGCTACAAATTACAAAATAAATCAAATTTCTTTATGTTTCTCCTAAATTATTCTTTTTTGCAAATACAAAAACAAAATAATTTTATATTTTAATGTATACTATTCCCAAATTTTTAAAAACGTTTGTAAAAAAATTTTCTTTTAAATAATATTCGTACCGTGATGAAGAACGCCAAATTAATAATTATATCCAAATATTTAGTTTTTATTTTACTTATATTACAAATACAGATTTAAACATTGAAGCATTTAATTATGTAAATTTTTAAATATTTGATTAAATATTTACACGTAATGTATCATCTAATTATAATACTTTGAATTTGCAAATTTTGTCGAAATACAAGATTATAATGCAAATAAGTTAATGCATAATTAATTCTCAATAAATTCACATTGATAAAATATAATGAAATTGGCAAAAATCGATATGATACTTACAGATCCCGTTCTCGCGTTTTGCTCCTCCATAATCCTCTTCACATCGGCATGTTCCAGCTTGCTGAGGGTTCCGTTTTCAATCTCGCAATTTCCATTGACGTCATCGTTCTCGGATAAGTCGCAATTCACCGCGATGTCGTTGCCCCATGTTCTCAACGAGAACTTCTTCAAGTCCACCGGACTGACCTGCCTGATATCTCTGTCCGATTCCGACAATCTTTTCGCAGTGATGTCGGAACGCAGAGTCAGCGGCGATATCGCTCTCTTTTTGAGAGTCAACGTTTCCTTCGAGTTCCCCTTCTTCGTCTCGTAGTGCCTGTCGTTTCTCAGGCGCAGCATATCTTGATCCGGAAGCGAGGACACGCTAACCAGGATTACATCGTCGGAACTCTCGTGGAACACCGGTGTGTGTCGTTTCCTCAATAATTTCGAGAAGGGTGACTTCTTCTCCTCCGTGGGCGTCACGGGCGCCGATTTTGGCACGTGATTGTCCAACGACCTAGATCTGCCAGTCTCCTCGTTCGGGAATATATCGTCGTAATCGGGATCCATCGTCTCCCGATCATCCGGACCTCGTCGAAGCCTCTGCAGCCGCATCGCCTTTCTACGCTTTTGGCTTGTTAGATTAATGGGAAGGCTTGTTTTCCTCTCGGATCGTTGGCGTGGCGGTAATTTCGCGTTCGCCTCTTCGGAGTCCTCCTCGACGTTCCTTAAAGATCTGGCTTGGAGCGCGTCCACGTCGGCGTCTTCATTGGTCCTCAAACTTAATCCTACGGTTGTCTTTGGTGCACGGCAAGGGTTCACGCGTGTGTCCTTCGGGACGCACTCGCGCTCTAATTTCGACGGTAGACTAGAGGTGATCCGATCGATCTGGTTTCTGATCGAGCTCATCGGCAAACAATTACTGGGCTCGTCGTAGTCGGAGCTCAGAGGATCCGCATGGAACGTGGATAATCTTGGTCGGCCACGATCATCCACGATGATATCCAGGTTCTCCGGTAGGCTGCCGCTCTTCCCTCCTTCAGGACTCACTCGATCGTGAGGCTCGTCGTAATCGGAGTTCAACAGATAACGGCGATCATCGTCGACGAAAAGTTTACCGTTCCTGCGATCTCGAAGATCTCTCTCATCTCGAAGAGAAACATGCTCGCCGTTGAATTCTTGATCGGAGCACTCACTGTCGGTTATTCCAAATTCGTTCAGCAACTCTTTGTATTGTACCACCCTGACGTCATCGTTGCTGCGCGCGACTTCCCTCGTCTTCTCTTTGGTAAGCTCGTTGATCTCGTTGGCGATGATGCTATTGAACTCCGCGAGGATGTTGTTCGACCACTCGCCGATATCCTCGCCGCCTCTCGTCAATGAATTCTGTCTCCTTGCCAAGCCATGCGATTTCGTAGCGGGCAAGGATTTCGGAATGAACGACTCATTCGCGTAGTTCGACAATTTCTCTGAATCCGGTTGAGTCGGATGCTTTGGCTCTTCTACGATGCGGAGTGTAATCGTTGGAGCTGACTCGATTATCTCGCCGATTTCCTCCTACAACCAATCAGAAATTCAGAGTTTAAAATATTACATTTACATCATCAAAGAAGAAGCCTCTTCACTAAGAGGTGTTTTCTTTTTTTTTTCTTTTTTTTGGAAAAGAGCGTAATATAGTGAATAGAATATAGTACCATATGTGCCACGTAATTTAATGAGTCAGCTAAGGAGGAAGTTTCATTGGAAGTCATCATCACTTAAATGCAGAGGTTGTCCCTCGATCGATGAGGCCTAAGAGAAACTTGCAAACTCCTACCAACGATAGATAGGTTACTACCTTTGCGCGCGGATATCTCGCGCGTACAGTTAGCCAGCGAAACGCATTTATAAAGTGGCGCATAATGAAGCGGTTACAAGAAAAGCTGGCAGAACCGACGCGGTCCTTGATGCTCGTCATACGAAATAAAACGAAGGAATCGGCCAGCTGCCGCGACTTAAGACGAGCCGATTTCAAGACGCATTCTCTTTTTCTCCTTCTCTCCCTCCCTGCTTTCTCATTCAATTTATCTATCAATCGCGTCTCCCCCTTCCCCTTCTTCTTTAAAGCACTCTCCCACGTAATCATCGTGAATCATGTACGCGCCCTAAGCAGGGCTGCAGTAAAACGTAGTTAATATTCAAGAAGAAGATGAAATATGCAAGATTCATATATTATATATTAATATATATGTAATATATTATATGTAATAATAATAACAAAAAAAAATATATATATATATTTATTAATACATATTATTAATATAAAATATATAAAAATAGAGCTAACAAATTGAAGAAGCGAGTAAAATGAATTTGACTTTTAGATTTATATTCTTTATATTTGATGCAACTGCAATTAATTAAAATTTGCATTGAAAATATTCATAGAAGTTGATACATTTGACATATTATGCCCAATAATACAAGAGACATTTTGTGTGAAAAGAATTATATAGCATTTCAATATTCTTTAAATAAGAATACATAGAAATTTGTAAAGTCTTTGAGCCGACTGGTCCTCCTCCACTGCACAGGCGGGCTAAATTGAATTTGCATAAGTCTCTCGATGCAGCTCGCTTACGACCCACGCGATCTCGATCGCGATCTACGCATGAGACAGTCGCGACCAAACGAAACTAACCTTCAGTCGCTTCAGTCTCGTCGATCGACCCATCAAATTATACCGAATGGAAAGAACAAGCTCGATTAAATCGAGGAGGTTAAGACGATTTGCGAATTCAATCGAAAACCCCGACCCCATGTTCCGTTCGTACCGAAGAATAAAATTAGAAAGAAAAAAATATGCAAGCGCAATTGAGAAAATCTAAGAATTAGATAAAACTGCAGGTGGGGAAGAATTGTCAATTCAAATTTTACAAATTAGAAAACAATTGAGACTCGCGGACTACGAGTCAGAGGAGGAACACGTAGGAGGAGCTCTAAAACCGCATCGACGTGAAACGCAATGGTACACACGCACGTACGCACATTATACGTACGCAATGAAACAAAATTTATAGACTGCCGTACGTATTTCGTATGCAAACTGCCGACTGCAGTAGTTAGCCTAACCGGTGAACTTAGCAAAAACTCATCAAGACGGCGCGGCGCAACCGCCGCGAGACGAAGAGCTAAGAGATAAGTCGGTTGGAGGAGAAGGAGGAGGAACTCTCGAGGGTATCCAGCCGGTACGATTGCATCCAGCTGGGCGATCAATCATCGTGCACGAGCTTCCTATTGTTCCTACGCGGGTGTTACATTGTGCGCCGCGGGCTAATGGCCGCCTCGCGTAGGATACCGGGATATAATTGTCTCGGACGTGTCAACCCGTTTATTATTGGTGACTAATCTCGCGGCTTTGCGGTATACACCTTGATCTATCTTCGGGAGGGACTAGTCTATCTCAACAGGTTAATCCTGACGTCGGTGGATACGCTCATAATGCAATTGCAAACTTGTCGCAGGAATAATCCGGTTGTAAGTGCATTCGAAAGCCTGACCTTAATGTCCGTTGTACCAACTTACTACTATATAAGAAAATAAATCACATCGCCAAAATTAGGACATACAAAATGTAAGAAAATTTTTTTAGGGTCCAAATATTTTAACATAAAAATTAACTGCAGTGAAGTATATTTAGAATACATCAACTAAAAACTTTAGAGAATATTATTCATTTTATATATATATATATATATTAATTTTTTCGTATTAGATTGAATTAAATATTAAATAAACTTTTCTTTTAGTTTTACAATGTTGGGCTGAGAAAGAGGAGGAGGAAGAGGAGGAACGCAGAGGCCAAAGATACAACATTTTTCATTCTATTTTTCCCTCCTTACCTCCTTTCTATCTCGCTATATATCGCGAGTTATTTCTGGAAGCACCGTTCTGACAGGAGCGTTAACAAAGCAACGAGCTCCTCGCTCGCGCGTCCCCGATTGTTCACGCAAATCTTAATCGTCGTAATTGTTGATGGATCGAGTGCAACGTTTCCGTCGAAGGACGCGGAAGCGCGCTCGTGAATCGTCTTGATTGGGATCGCGTTTAATCTACGCTCTCTCGCTACGCCTACAATAGCGCACGGCCATCGCGGCGATCGCCATGTGCCATTCTAATATTCTCCATCCATAACGCCTTGGCCGGTACATTTATCAAGCCAATATTTATGTGAAAGCACGCACGTCGCGCTTTTAGCGGCGCACTTTCTTCCTACTCGAGATAGCTCTTGTAGCGCAATGATTAGACGTGTCTGGAAAATTTTCTCTCGCCTCCGCGTGGGCAGACCGTTGATGATAACGACAATCAGGGAGATTGACGTTGCTAGAAGACAATAAATTAGCACTCGTCAACCGCCGATCCGCCATAGTATCGATAGCGAAAATATATTTAGCAAGAATGTTTATGTCTTACAATAATCCCAAACGCAAACTTTAACGAAACTTTAACGAACTTTAACGAACTTTGCGCAAAACATCTTATTTTCTTCTATATAAAATTAACAAATAATTTTTTTAATTATTTGACAGATAATAAATATTTTCTATAGAAACTTTGATTATAACTAGCAGAAGAGAAAGTCCCGACAATTACAGCTTTTAGAAAAAAATAAAAAAAAGAATAAAACCGATAGATTTTCTCAGTTAATAATAATAATATTCGCAATAATTACAAATGATGCGGAACATCAAATCAATCATTTACTTGTCGAACTGTTAATTTGTAGCTAAAGGAATTAATTAGTCAGTGATGCGGAAGTGACCTTTCTAACTAGCTAAAGCAAACACGTAGTTTCACTGCGCGCAATGTACGTCACACTTAACATCTTCCTTAAAGAGAGAAAAGTCAACCTGTTCAAATAATAAAAAAACTTCGATAAAATATCGGCGTCGTTTATTAAACGAAGAAGCTTGTTGCGCGTCAAAGTCATCGATGCATCCACCAAATATGGTCAGTACGCATGCCGATGCTTCCTGGCAGAATTTAAATTAATATTTAAATTGGAGGTGGTAAATCTTGACATTTTTACTAGTAATAAATGAGTTTTAATATATATTTATCACGTTTGTTCTAGTTTATTCTTTTTATTCTTCCGTCTCTTTTTTCAAGCATGAAATCATTACTTTGTTTATGTATCATTGTCAACATTATTATATCTTCCTTCAAAAATAATGTTGTATTGTAATAATAAAGGTCGCATAATTAAATAGTATTTAAAATAATTATTTATAAAATTTTAATAATATACGAAAAACTTAATTATCAATTTTTTTTTAATTTTTGCAATTCGAAAATAATTTTTTGAATTTCAGTTTAAAATTCAAATTCAAAATATTTTCATAACATGTAACAACCTTATGTTTTAAATATCCAATTTCAACGAATTCTGATTAAATTCATTTCCTCGTGTGTAGAAGGATGCACAAGAAAGTTAAAAATGAAATTGCAAATATGCATTCACAAAGGGCAATTAACGCAGGTCGTGTGACAGAGCATATCGCCTTGGCGTGCGATAGTTTCGTCCATGTAGGCTTAATTAACTTGAAGCTTAATTAACCACTGCCTTGAGAAACTCGAGAATTGCCTAGTAAATATAAAAGATGATCAGATCAAATTAAAGCAACATTTTAATCGTCTTGCAAATAGCATCTCATGGCCGAGTGCATTTCGCTGCAGGAAATCGATCGCATGAATCTTAGCGGATCAATGATTTTCCGTCACGCTCGCGCGCGCCAGCTTAATCCGCCCGCAGTCACTGAGCTGATTAATTAATTGCGATGATTGCTAATTATCGTCGCCATATAAATCAAGCAAAATTCTGCGGTGCCCGAAATCATTCAATTATATAATGAACAACACGATTTATAATATTGGCTTTCGTGTGTGACTATTTGAGAAACTTGCGTTTCGCTTTCCTTCCTGTCACAATATGTGCAGAAAAATATGGCGTTAATTAATTGACTTCTAAATGGCGTTCGTGTTAAACGATGCGTTAATACGAAGAATTACCATGGTATTAAACACGCAAGGCTTAATACCGATACCAAATAAATAATGTGACCTATCGATCGGATAGAAATTACTATTTACGCGTTGATCAACCCGTTCTACTGATCTTCCCACATATTTATCGAATAGCTCGAGAATTCTACTAGTGCTCTCAATTAATTTTCCATGGCGATCATAATATTTTATGTCGTCATATTATCGGCCATGAATTTCTCACTTCGTTTCGTCTTGATTACCGGCTCTCTCTCTCTCTCTCTCTCTCTCTCTCTCTCTCTCTCTCTCTCTCTCTCTCTCTCTCTCTCTCTCTCTCTCTATTCATATTAATATATAATAATATTAATCTAACAGGTAATAGAAGCACTTACAACAGGTAATAGAACCGAGCACTTCCTCAATCATCCTTTAAGACATCCTTAAATTTTCATAAATAATTTTATAAATAATTTTAAAAAAACATTACAATTAATATACGAGTATATAGATATAAAATTTCCACACACATCTGATCCATCATATTTAATATACGTTAGTTTATTCGCCATCTTCCTTTGTTTTTTAACATTTTAAATGCATTTTAAATAAAATATAACAAAATTTAATAAAATATAAATAAAAATATTAAATTTTATAAAAATATTGTTAAAAATATTATATCTTATTAGTCGTATTGCAATTATCATTTCGAGTAAACTATACGTTTTCATATTCGTCTAATCGATTTATTTGAGTAAATAAATAGCGCTACGTGAATGACCACATGATCGGACTCAAATTAATTTTTATTCGCACACACGAAATATGCGTATTGTGATGCCAAGGTTCTCAGGTGTCTTATACATACGCGTCCATGGTAGACGGGTCTTATTTGTCTGTGCGAAGGATCGCCTTGCGGATTTCTCGACGGTCACGAAATAACGAATTCCTGCTGGCAACAGGTTCCAGCAATTTATTATGAGGCGCGATGTAACAACACAACTATAATTTTATACATTTACGTAGTTATATAGGATGTCCTAGAACTACCGGACATTTTTTTCCAATTACGGATGCTAGAGAAAGGACTGAGAAAATAATAGCAATTTGATAATCGCATGAAACGCTAAATGATAAACTTTCACAACATTTCTAAGGAAAAATTATCCTCAAATTCACTGTAAAATTTATAGCTACAAAAAGACAGTATTATAGTAATTACTAGTAATGTGAAATATATTTGCTTCTCGTAAATTCAGCCTGACTGTTTCAAAACTAAAGAAGTTAAGAGAGTTAAAGGACCATATAGTTTATTTATGTTAATGTCAAGTTTAACTGTCTGCTTTTCTGCACAAATATTAAGTCTAATAAATAAATATTAAATATAAATATTAAGTCTAATAACTCGAAAATTATTATATTTTGCTCATCTCTATTTTGTCGAGCAAACGTACCCTCGAGAACGCATCGATTAAGGCCAACGTCTGACCACCAGTTGGCATTAAAATCACTGGCTAATTGCAAAAACCGTTTATGCAACGCCATAATTCATTTAATGACTATTCGCGAGACATTTCGCGAACACTTTCGATTACCTTCGAAACCTACCAATCGGGAAATTAATTGCACACGCAAACGCGCCCCTTCGCTAATAGCGTTAAACTCAAAAAGTTGATCACCCTATGAATATGGTGATCGATAGGAAGGCTCATAATTCTCATGCACGTACATATGTATCATATATCGTATCGAATTTGGTCGCGCACGAATGCTATAAATGTAAAACTAGATTTACGTTAATGCATATATCTCGTTATTTATTTCGCGCTTACGTGAGATCCCGCGCGAGATCTGGTCTATTACTTTCCACTTTATATCAATACGCTTCTTTCCACTTTGCTGATACGTAACCGGCTTTTTATCGCAAACCTTCCAGTATATGTAATTGCATTATAAATCCGTCTTCTGTTAGATTGACGCATAAGTAATGCTCGTTTCTAAACGCGTTTCGAACTCTGGGCAAATACATTTCGTAATACTCTCGGACATGATTTCGTGCGTGCCGTAAATCTGTCCGCGAAACGCGGCGGTGAGTATAAAATTTTATCTAATTTGTTAAACAAATTTTATATCAAAATATCATGGATTGCAAGATTTCTTAATAAATATATGTCACATAAGAAACAACACATATAATTAAAACATTTTTAAACAGTAGTAAATACATAATTAACTAATTAACTATTTACATATACATAATATTTAACACGACATTACATTATACTACTTTTGTTTATTCAATTTTGTTAAATACATAAAAAATAATTTATTTATTTATCCAAATTATGAGCTCGTAAATAAATATGTTAATTACATGTTATCTCACTTTCAATTTTCAGTAACAACGCGATTTATCTCTGAAGATAGAAGTTTCTCCAACAACTTTGGCTAAATTCATAAAGAAAGGAATTGATTCAAGATACTTAAAAGCCAAACCGTAAAAGCAATCGAAATAGGCGGGATTCATTTGCGTGCTTTCTACAAGTTGATGCGACGAGTGTTAACGCGTGTCGTTTTATTGTAGCCGGTCTAGCTGTAAAATAACGCTATTTCTCGTTACTGGCGAAAATTTATCGACGCTCTTTTTGCACCCCACGGGCTCGTCCAATTGAAAATATTTGCACAAAAGAGAGAAAAACAACGAAGAGGCAAGTCGTAACACAGGTCAGAGAGATCGCGATTTCATCAACTGCGTTCGAGAAAATTGCTTCGAGGCTTTTCAGACCAATCCCGCGGACCCTGTTCGACCGTGTTTATCGCGTTCAAAAAAACATTCGTCATTTATTCAATTATTATCGCAAAAAAAAAAAAAACGCACGTAAATGTCACTAACCTAATGACGGATAAATATCTGTCATTATAATTGTTTGTACTCGCATTCAAACACCAATATACACAGTAACGATATATTTTAACATGACGACTCTTCGTTTGACGTAATAGAGTCAACCGCCACCATCTCGACATTAAAACGGGACATTAATGAAGCTGATAAGATGTAAGTTGGCCGTCGATACTGACCGGAATCAAGATACATCGCGGGATGCGCACTCAATGCCGCGGTGCACACTCCGCCCCCCCCCCCCCTCCCTCCCTCCCCCAAACACTTTCTCGTCATCGAGAATCAAGAACGATGGATCGTGCGGCGTGTCGGCCCGGTCATTACACGGGTAGTGAAGGGCCGATCGCAAAGGCTCTTTCAGCTTTCTATCGACCATCGACGGAAATTACACGTTGTATTCCCTTGTGTTACGAGGCACGCCGGGTATAATCGCGTTACGCTTCTGCTCCGCTATCAGGAAGACCATTACGCGCAACCGTATTCCCAAAGGGATCCGTCGGCTGCGATCCATTCAAACGAACGCTCATCGCGTGTCGATCGATCGTTTCACTCCAGACATGATATATTTCTTCACGTGTTAGCAGTGTTGCTTCGATCTAAAGGATGCGAGAGTGTCATCGTCCATCTTTCAATGGTCTTTTGATTTCAGGGTAAATACACGAATCCCCTCTGGCGCTCTGGAAACGTCAACATCTTGACAGGGGAAGAACCGAAAACATCGCCGAGTGGAAGTTACGGCAAAGCGAAAACTTACGTATAATGCGTATATTCGTTTATTTAAAATATTTAATTCGCCGAATAGCCTTGAGAAAATGCACCACGGCATCGAGATAGTTCTCGGTTCTCATATAATTTAAATCCAACGTTATAAACAAGAAGACTGAGACAGGACGCGAGAAATTTACATTGACGAGAAAACAATAAAAACAAATGCGAAAACGAGAGAAGTAGCCTGGCGATGCGAAGATGCATTCGCGAGCGGCAGTCAGACAGCGCATCTGGAAGCAATCGCTTTCGCGTATGCAAATTGTGGACACAACTTTAGCGGCTCTCTCTCTCTCTCTCTCTCTCTCTCTCTCTCTCTCTCTCTCTCTCTCTCCCTCTCGGCGGCGGTTTATGTGCGTTTCTTGCGGCGCGATAGAGTTAAACACGAAGACGATCCTCTTTCCGTTTAACGCTCGCGCATGGGCTTCCTTTTGTCGAGCGCGCTCGAGCGCGCTCGAACGTGCTCGCACCCTCGCCGTGAAAGCGCACGATGCACGTTGCACGATGCACGCTGCACGCACGTCATCACCACGTATTAACGGGTCACGCGTTGTGCGATCCACGCGTGAGAAACGGTACCTCGCCTCGCGATTGCGAACGTCGCGACGCATACTTTCTCGGACGCGTCGTCGACGCGTCTCGCATTTGTCGTCACAGACGACAATGCGCCTTCATTAAAAACTCTTGCGCGATCTCTTGTGTCACGCAACGTCCAGGGTGACGCGTGAGTTGCACAAAATTGTGACCGCAGATGCGAAACGCATGCGATTTGTCCTCACTGCGATTGCCAACAAAAATTATTCCGTTTCCGACATGTACACTGAGGAAAAGGTTTCTTTAGAAGATTTAGCAATTCTATTTGTTTAACTTAAATTTATGTAATTTAAATAACATAATTTTATATAATAAAAACAAAGGGGCAATGAGATTTTATTATAGAGATATTATTAGTTTTTATTATTTAATTTCAAGAAACTTATATCTTTATTTATAATTTTATATTAAATATTATTTTATTGAAGAGTTTTGTTGTTGCGTTAGAGTATACCGTTGTTTAATAGAAGAGATACTATTGGTTAAAGAAAATTAAATTTATCTTTGAATTAAATAATACTTGGTTCGAATAGATTAAATATTGTTTCAATAAGAGATGTTTCATAAAGAGATGTTTTAATATTATTGAAACGTACAATAAACAGCGTTATTTTTTTCAAATAATTTATTAAACAAATATTTTATCTGAAATAAAGCTATTTATTATTTGAAAAATCAAACGATCGAATTTGTTGAATCAATAATTGATTTGTTTGGACTATTTCAAAAGGTAAATTTCTTTGAATCTAATAACATTATTAAATCCAAGGAAATTGTTTTTTATGTGTATAAATTAAATTGAACAAATTTGTATATAAAATGTATCAGACAGAAAAATTATTCAAAAAATTATTCGCGCGCCGCAATGCTGAATTAAAATCGCAACATGTCTAAAAAAATATGTAATCACTCAAACTTAATTTAAATTAATCTCATAAGTAAATTTAAACTAATCAAAAAAACTTCAAAGGAAAATAACAGTTGAAAAATTAATTTCACAAATTTTTCTGCAAAATTCGCAATTCAGAATTAGATGCCTGGACCAAATTATCGTGATTGTTTCAAAACGAGTTTGATATATCTATTTTCGATTTCGTCGAGAATTCTTAAATCATAAATGCTCGTTAAAAAATCGATCGTTCATCTCTCATCAGCTCACGAATCTTTTTACGAAGAGATCAAGGATCACGGGACTCATCTTCAACTCTCGTGTTTGGTTATCGCCGAATCAAGGTCGGGCGTTTCATCGCCAGACTTTAAAGCCTCTTAAAACCCGTCATGATGCTCTCGATGGTAAAGATAAAATCGCCAAAACGAAGCAATAAGTATCGATATAAACACCAGCAGACACATGGCCGATGAAAGAAGAAAAGTGGCTCGACCCGAACGCCAAACTCTGCTCACCGTCCGGAAATTCCTTCCCTTCCGCGGTATTACAGTTATTAGCAACTTTCTCCGATAATTCAACCGAGAATCTGTCCGAAGAAAATAGATAGTGACATGTGAAAACCTGTCCGCACTTAAGCAGAAATAGAAAATCAATTACGCTAATAGAATATTATAATATTAATAACACGTTACAACAGTATCAATTTATGTCCCGTTCAATTCAAGTCCGATCGCGACGCATCGTGAAAATCTGCTCTCGCATTTGATAAAAATAGAAAATTACATTCTTAATTATATATTATACACGGCCATTAATATATATAACATGATAATATGATTTTAACGAAAGAGCAAGGACATGGAAATGCACTCGCGAATAGATACACGATAAGAAATAAAAAATTAATTACACGCGTTAATGGAGAAACGATAATCAATGCCAATTTCAGAGG
Source organism: Pogonomyrmex barbatus (assembly GCF_055798465.1). Taxonomy (NCBI): domain Eukaryota; kingdom Metazoa; phylum Arthropoda; class Insecta; order Hymenoptera; family Formicidae; genus Pogonomyrmex; species Pogonomyrmex barbatus. Next base: position 2,028,092 of record NW_028297112.1, on the reverse strand, counting down.
CGGAGTAATGCAGATGATCCAGAATAATCGTGGAACGATGAGGAACGCGCGTGCGCGTTTTTCAAACGGTTTTCTAAACGCGATTCGAGATTTCTCGCTCCGCTTATTTTCTACGTCCGCGCTGCAGCCCCCTCGGAATGGAAACCGGCCGGGGAAAAAGTAGAGAATGCGGCGCTCTGAATTCGTGACGTCAGCCGGCAAGAACTTGGCCGTTTTAATTGGCTTAATGAGTTACGACGTCAGTCGAGTAGCGGCCTCCTGATACCCTAAACTATTCTAAGCACGGCGTTAGAATCCCGGCGGTTTCTGTCGCTGACGCTATGCCCGCTGTCATGTCCGGAACTCCGTCGACACCTACGAAATCTCGTCCCACATGCGTTCAACTGCCAACGACAACTTCGCCGTGAAATTTCCAAACGTTCAACAGCGAGCAAAGACCGGTCGGTGACTCGGCGAATGACTTGCGAGGGATAATACCGATTGTTTCGATTAATTCGACAAGTCGATTACGTCGATCGCGAAATGAAACTGATATCTGTCCTCCTCTGTTGACCGCCAGCTTTCATTCGTTTCCATTCCCTTAAAAGAGAGACGCGTTACACGATGCGTTACGAATTGACATGCGCGCATTTTCGACGCCGATCATGTATGCACGCCACATACACGCGTGGAATTTTAAGGCCCACCTGATGCGGGGTACACGCAAGGCATTCATACATTATTCGGGTAAATGTGCATCATTTTCTCGTGCCGTTTACCTGCCGACAAGTTGCAAAATTACCACCGATCAAGCACCTGCTGGCTATACGTCGCTTCACGATAAACACCGCGGCATTCTCAATCGTAACGTATTTTGCGAGGCATCCTTAACATGCTTAACGCCATGCAAATTTTGGTCATAGTAATATATTCTATAAGCACCATCAAATGCTTTTTATATACCGATATAACATACAGTGTAGATCTTTTTTTTTTATATGTCACAGATTTCAATCTCGTTTATTTAACAGTAATTGATACATCCGTGTGTTCATGCCTTGTTATTCTATGCCGCGAAAAACAAATGTATCTACTTAAAAAGATATTAAATCAAATAAATGTATTATAATAATGACAAAGTTGAATTCCTATATTAAAATAAATTTATGTATTTGTGAAATTTATTCCTAAATTAAAGTAAATTTATGTACTTTTGAAATTTATTCCTAATTTCTAATGTTGTCGAGAAGAAGACGACAGGCAAATCGACGAATAGCTAAATCGGCCATTCTGGATCGCGATCGCCTCTCACTCCTTTCGAGAAACTGGAACCACGAAGGACAAGATTTATGTCGCTCGCCTCCGCAACAACTGACTCTGAATCAAACTGAATCGCAGTTAAATCGATGCTCACCTTTAATTGGCAATGGTACGAGCGATTATAGGCAATTCATGGCACATTAGAGATCTTTCTTGCAAAATTATCCTAATTTTATTCAAAGTCAATATTTTAATGCATATTTTAAAAAAATACATTTTACAAATTTCAAGTCAAGAGCAACGATAATTTTTCCGATTTAAATTTATATTTAAATTTATATCTTAGTTTAATCGAATAATATATTATAAACAGTTAGACGTAACAAGAAAAAACTAACGACAAATAAAATAAATAATAATAAAATAACAAGATTATGGCGAGAATCATCGTTAAGTACTTCGTCGATTTAATATCCTCCCTGTGTCGGTGTATAAAATAAGCATCGCGTGTTTCCTATGTTTGCATTGAATGAGATTTCTCCCATTAATGAGTGCAACAGAAAACGTTTTCTCGGATGCTCTCGCCGCGACAGTACGGCCATATAATTAAAACGCCATAAAGCGCGATAGCGCTGGCGCGCCGGAGTCGCCGCGTAGCCGCACGGATTATTCCGCAATTACGGGGAGAGCCGATTTAATCTCGCGAGGTGCGCATCGCTAATAAATTCGTTTCGAGCACTTCGGGCGAGAAGGAAAACGGCAGCCCCGAGATTCGCGAGCGATAACGCGAATCTCGCAAGCGCGCGGCGAGACGTAACCAGGTGCGAGTCGCGAGACTATTAAATGGCGCTCCGTTAAGCGGAGGAATACCCGCGTAATACCCGCGCTCGCGGAGAGGAAAGCAATCCGCGTGCGGTAATTTAAACGCTAAATAGATAGATAGCTAAACGAAACGTGCGGTCACTGCACAGTCGTTAATATCCTTTACATCTCCATCCAGAATTATCCGCGCGAACTTCTCGATACGCACTCGCTCTCGAAGTTATTACTTTAAAGATTGCCACTGACATTCGAAGTTGAAACGTTTCGTCGGAAACGTGGAAAGTGAAACTGTCACGCCTTCTTTCTAAAATCTAAGCGTTACGCGTGAAACACTTGTACGTTAATCGTTGAGCGTTTAATGTTTGTATTGGTATGTCGAGATAACAAAATATATCGCAATATTTTCATACACTTGCAGCAAATAATCGAAACAGCGAAAATAATTTAAATTTATAAAATATATTTATAAAATATGTTTATGAAAATTTTTTATGAAGTATCTTTTATAGAGAAATTGTTTATTTTTGTTTAAGCAAGTAATGTTGAAGTAAAAGTTTATCGCAAAAATTATCGTCAGTTTAAACTTTATACATTGAATCTTGATCTTACATATCTGTTTATATATCGTATCTTGATATTTTTTACGTATCTTTTCACTCGAAAGCGATATCTTTTGATAATTTATATACCGATGTGTCATGCGCTACTGCTTATTTGGCATTTAATTATACGCATTACATCTAGAAATTTAAATTATATTAAATATTTAACATTATTTCTGTTGAACAATTTCAATCAATATAAAATTTCTTCTCACGCATTTCAATAAACTTAACAAACTTAACAACAAATCTAATTCATTGATAAAACCAATTTAAATAAAACTATATTGAATTCCCATTAGTATAATACGTTAAAATTATTCTCTTTGACAATAAACAAATTAATAATACATGTTTAAACAATCTTTTTCGCCAATAGCAGTTACATGTCTCTTCATAAACAAAAAATTTTTCATTGTTATAAATAGATCAATCGATCAAACTCACGTTTTCTAAACAACAGATCGCGCACATCGACAATATAAAAACGACAATATATACGGCTCGCTTGGCAAGAAATTTACTTTGTATCTTCGCACGTAACGCACGGTACGCATCCGACATGCTCTTATTTACTACTCTACAATACTCACCTACAAGCGCCTGTTATCACGGGCCGTCACACGTGACCTATAGGCGAACCTCGCTAGCCGATTCGTGCATCGTTGAACAAAAAGCACAATTCGAATATCCAGTCAATGTTTCACTATCAATAGTCGCCGAAACGATACCGATACGTTCGATAGCTGCGCGACAGCTCGGCCGTACAACAGCAGCGTGATCTTGGACGATCGGGACGCGAGTGCGTGTCGCGATCGAGCGTGCACGCACGATCACTATTCAAGGATCACCAGGTGACACCGATCGGCCCAATGCTGCGGCGCGCTACTGATTCCATTTTCATCGTGGATATCATTTCGCCCTGAAATTTTTCGATTTCGTCGGCGGCGATGAAGTGTCTCAGGCAAAACTTGTTAAAAATAGTTAAAATTTTTAGAGTTCTATCGACGCCCTTTCCCTTTTTCTGCGTCTCACAAGAAAAACTTTGTAATATTTATATTCATCTGTCGAAACAATAAAAATGTAATACGCTACAGAACTGACAAATCCTAATGTAATAAAACAACACTAAATCTTCATGCATTTATCATTTTTAATTAAAATGTAATTATTAATCATACGAAATGATTAATTAAAAATTTATTTTATTTTCAACGAGTCTCGATTATATGATATATGATGTATAATAAATTTGTGAAATTTTTAAAATGTTATTAATGCAGTTTCTCAAATGTCATCAGCAACACTTTTTTCACACAGAGACTACAATCGAATCCAAAGATTCAAGGCCGAGGTGTCGATATCGTCCAGTTCACACTGACCTGACGGTATATGGGAATATCACGACGTATCGATCGACGCACGATTCCACGCGGAGGACTAATGTTTATACATGATATTGCAAAGTGGATAATGAAGTATGATTACACGTCAAAGATCACCGCGGCCTTGGAGGCGCAAAGTCTCCACGCGAGCAACGATGCACACAAATATTTATACACACCTGAAATGTTAAATATCGGAATGTGCGCATACGGTCCGCGAATCGGAACTTAAATCATCACCATTGCCGTTGTCATCGTCGTCAAAGTTACACCGTCGAGCCTCGCGTCGTCATTAATTTTTCCCGAACGCCGAGCGCGATCGACGCGGCCGTAAATCACCGTTTAACCACCATCGGCGCGAGAGATTCGCCGATTCGCTTCGATCCGAGGCCGTTCACCGGCAGCCCGCGTTCCACCGTCGATTTTCAATTACGCGAGGAGAGAATCCGCAATTATCACCGTCTTCCTTGGTATCCGGCGCGGATGTCTTGGTATCCCCTTGGTATCCCCCACGCGACTCTCTCACCGCGAAGCGAAGCAAAGCGAAGCTGCGCCGCGCCGCCCCGAAGCACAAATCGCACGCGTTTGCACGTGCACGTTGCACGCGTGCAATACAGGCTTGGACTGTCCGCGCGTCCGCGCTGTCTTGTTATTGAGCGGCTGACAGCTGGACAGCTTATGCCGCGCGGCAAGCATTACGCGCGAGCGGAAAAACGCGGGGAGAGAAATGCGCGGGGGAGGGGGGGGGGGACGCGCGACACAGCTCGCTCTGTCTCACTCTTCGGTGCTAACGCGTATCGCTAACTTGCAGTTCATCCCTCTCCCCTTTCCTCCCTCTCAGAGCACTGTAATATCATTAATTGGATAATATCGGGTGGTCTTATCAGATAAACCGAATTGTATTGCTTCAGCTTAATAGACGTTTAATTTGAAGTTTATGTACATTAGAGATGTGATGGCGAATACGGAGACCGACTCGAGAGGAAACGGTAACGATGTACGACACCGGAGAATTAATAATTTCAACAAGATATTAATATAACATAGGGGATGTTTGATAAAGTAATATAATAAAATGATCAGAGAAAAGATAATTACAATAATGTTATTATGATAATCGATGCTATCGTAGCGGGAAAGCTGGCAAAAAACGTTAAACGACTATTAACGCGAAATATGAAAAATTGAAGAAGTCGAATAACATAATGGGGATAAAAGTGGGGTGTTCTGAAATAATCATTCGTGTTTCATTTTCGACGCCGACTACCATAGCCGTTAAAGCTCCGAGAACTCGTAATTTTCAGCTGCAATTTCCGTGCCATCAATTGCACAAGATAAACCGGTGGCCGATGTGGCCGTGCACCATCATACGCTAATGTACACATGCAACATAGGCCAATTCTCTTAATTTCCTCTTGCGTGAAGATACTCGCTAAGCCGCTGTTTCAAGACAGAGGTTGCGCTGTTTTGGTATGAACGGTCCTTGGTGTTCAGTCACGTCCTTGAAAGAGCCCGCTACCTGCACCTCGCTAATGAATACTGTATGCGCGAATCCTCCCTCAATCGGATCATCCGGCGATACTGTAAAATGATCGTCGAGCAACGTTTCCGATATCATTTAACACGCATAATTACCGCAAACCTGCAATCCCTGTCTCTCTCGCGGTCACTTTCTTTCAAGGAAGCTTAGTTTTGACGATCTCATTTGCCTCCGAATTGATCAGCTTTTAAGTAAGAGATTAATAAACGTGTGCCATATAAATTGCAATTTCTCACTTAGAATTAATTATCGCCTCTCCCGCCTCTCTTTCATATCCCTGAATTAAATAAACCAACAAACGTAATCTCGCTGCAATTCGTGGCGGAAGTTGAGAGTCGAGAGAGAATCCATTCGAAATGGCAGGCCATTAAGCGCGAAGCGCTTGAATCGGACAGCCCACACGAGAAAATCCTTATTGCTCTCTTCGAACTTCATAATTATAATGTCTGTCGGCCTCGAACCACATCACGCTTTGCTTATCGCTTCCCCTTTAATTAACTCAGCACAGCATCTGTCTTCGGACAAATCAATAAGCGTTTACAGTAAATAACGCGTTCTCGCGAATCTCATCGATCACGCGGCTTCGCGAACGTAAGCAAACTATCGAGAATTCCGCCTTGAGTCGCGAACGGGAAAAGGATCTTGCTTTTCCCTCGTATGATCGTCTTCCTGAAAACGACGCCCGATGCGTGCATTTCTCCAAATTGATTCCGTGTAAAATGTCTTATAAAATCGTGCATTTAGTAGCCGGCCTATGTCATAAATCCAATTATCAGCCACTGTAAATTCTCCCTGACTGGACAGTGAAAGTATACTCCGCTCGAAACGACTATCACAATATTGCTATTGAAATATGGAATCGTACGCCACTCATGTTTATAATTACTAGATATTTTGTACCACGCAAATGTCACTTATTGCATACAGCTTCCGTTCTACTACCATTTAGTTGTGAAATATTTCCTTCTTGTTGTATAATCATTTTTTATGATGTGCGTATGACTTTAAAATTTATAAACATGGAATTGTGTCAAATATAACATAAATATTTATAATTATTTATTTTCAATCTCAATATTATAATATTTCGAATATGTCATGCATTCCTGATTTAACTGTTACATAAATTCCATCGGCCGCTTTGAAAAACCAATCCTGTTTTTGGGGGAAAATTCTCGATTTCTCGCAATGACATGACAACTAGAATTTTTTCATTTAATCGCTGCTATGACGAGAATGTATATTAGGACGAGTTCGTTTATACCGGTTTTACGACCGCTGATTGAGCTTGAGAAGAAAAGGATGGTAAAAGGCGGGCAGACGCGCGGGCTTTGTCCTTATCGTGGCCGTCAGTTGGATCGTATTTTACGAGGTATCGAAGGCTCCGATCGCGCTATCGACATAAGTAGCAAGGATTTAACTCTCGTGAAAATAAAATTTCGCGACGGACGCCGATAAGATCGCGCCAAAGCGACACTTGGATTTATTCGCGAGCTCCGATCGCAAGCGCCTTGCCTACGCATAAACGGATTCGAGATCGTCAATTCATTCTCTCGCGGGTGTTATTAGCGGCGAAGAGTTAATTACGATATTTAGCCGGCACTTTCACCTACCCGAGATGTTTACGAGCTAGACATCTGCATCGACACAGATGTAGTCGTTAATCATGTCGATCACGTCAGTTCTACTTGAGATTTGTCATTGCCCTTGTATGAAAAATTACGTATTTTTTTAAAACAAAACAATCAGCAATAAATTTAATCACGTTTTAAATAACGTGAATTTTAAATTGAATTAAAAAGGCCAAGTTTTAAATTCTTACTTCTGAAAATAATTTCTTGCGTTTTGTGACATTATTTTGTGTTTTGCAAACAAATCGTATCGATATTTAAAAAGAAAAATGAGGCAACGAGAAAACTTTGAATTTTAATCGCTTATCTCTAGCTTACGTCAGGATCAGTTTTCTGTTTTCGCGGAAGGGATAATTCTCCTTCCGATAAAGTGATCGCTATTTTACTTGGGGCAAGTCCGAGTATGACGCAGCAGGGGCAATCGACTATAACGACGTCGTTACGATCTACCCTAGATGATGGAGATTTTTGCGTCGGCTAGGATCGATAAAGCAATCGCGGTGACAGCGGGCTATCAATGATTTGCAAATGTCCCCGTTTATCGGGGACCCGCGTGTTATCACACCGCGGTACACCGTTAGACCGATTAACCGCCGGTGTCGGGCTCGTACGAAAGTATTAATCACGTCGGACCGATCGTCGACCGAGAATAACAGCGCGATTATTTACGATGCGCGTGTAGGAACCAGTTTACTTCACGGTTATGCGAATGATAAACGCGCTCCAGATCGGCCGGCCTTTTGGAATCCCACTTTCGTTTGCGCTCCGCGAAGGGCCCGGCCTCCTTCCTCATCCTTTAACGTCTCGCGGCGCCCATTGTGTTTCGTCTTGCGCTCCTCTCGAGACGGCACTCTATCTTCTCATGCTATTTTATTGGCTTCGAGCTTGTTGACGGTTTCCACGGCGGAGATTTAACGTTTAAATATTTTAATCTTTTCTGAAAACGCGGAAAGAACATTTTTCTCGTCGTAATGGAATAAAGAGGGAGAAACTGACAAAGAAGTCACGAAGTTAGACATATAGAACGATAAATCGTTTCCGGTTGATAAAATAGCGATAAGATTTGCTGTCTACCATGCAGAACGGTATAGTTATTAAACGCGATTGGCGCAATTCTTCGCAATCTAGCAGTTTCATCGGAGAAACCGCAATACCCGCATCGGCGACGAATAGTAACAAAGCGCGCGATCTAAGCACAACACAATAGCTAGGAACGATCCACGTAATCAGCCGCCTGTCTCCTCTCACTATTACTTCGTTTGAGAAATCTTCGTGTATCTCCTTTACACGAATAAATCGCCGTGACGAAAGAACGACAAAAATTTAACAAAGATAGAACGCAATATACATATAAAAAAATTAATTTCGCTGTTATTAAAAAATATTACTATTAGTGCACATTTTAATATAAAAATAATCGCTTCATTCAATATATTTCAATAATTTGAGATATTAATAATTCAAAGAGCTAAATTAATAAATATGTTACTTAAAATCATCTCACCCACATATGGAAATAAGATAACGAAATTGACATAAAAGATATAAATTTTCAAAAATTCTAATTTACTTATCAGTTTTTTTAAGTTTTACAAATTATAAGTAAGTCTAAAAAAAAAAAAATCATTATTTTTATGTTACCACAAGAAATAGAAAAAAAATTGTCATATTTCAAGATAGTCATCTTATCTTCGCTTTTGTCTCTTTGCCTTTGTTTAAATAATAAATCATCAGATTAAAAAGTAAAATTTAGTGTATGAGTTTTAAAAGATCGGTGAGAGATGTTTCGAACTGTGTCATGCCGTTTTTCGTTTAGAGATACCAAAGGAAGACATCAAGTCTCGCGAAACAAGTACCGCGACAATTTTTCCATCATGAACGTGAAGGTATACGTCGCTCTTTGCGACCTGGCGACTGGGATCGAACAACGATCGAGGGCCGTATGATCTCTCTTCTACAAGAGCCACGGCACGTTTCTTGCCAGGAGCCAAGAAACGACAAGTTGCCGTATTAGGACAGGCAACGGCGCTACTGTCGTCAATAGAATTCCCAATGAGCTTATTGAGAATCTCGTTGCGATTGCTTGTTATGAAACCAACTGTCGGCTGTCGTTGCTGCCCACTGCACTGGAAAAATGCGGATTTTGTTGGAAAAATATTATAAGCCTATCGCCATTCTTGTAAAAACACAGAAACCGCGATGTCTTACGATGGAAGAGAACATTGTTTCTTGATATAAGAGTTTTGTCGATCTTAAAAGAATTTTTTGCTTCTCAAGGTATAATTTTCATCATAATTTATATTAAAATTGCATAACGATGTATATCTGTGAATAACAAAATTACTTCTCCAATATTATTTTCAACAAATAAAATATATTATTAATAATATCAAGCAAAACGTAGCTTCCATTTAAAAGAATACAATTAATATCAATATTTAATATTTTTAAAGCAAATTACACTTCAGCTTAGCTTTGTACGTGATTTAATTTTGGTTTCCAGGAAGCGTATTGCAAGTATAGAGGAGAAAAAAAAGAGTTCCTGCATCAAGGGTCACGTACATCCGTATACGTGATAGAAGGATTCGGAGACTATACGAGGATGTCCCTACAGGGCATTCGTACAGCCTGATAGAAAATACCATTGACCATTTTCTTATATTATTTATATTACTGGTATCGCTCTTGCGGTAATTGTACATATTTTATAGCCGGCTCAATCATATCATGTAACTTACACATGTTACATAAATTTATATGAACGAATTGCAAGAATATCGCAACACTTAAAACTTCTGTAAAACTATAGGTGTTATAAAATGTAATTTTTACCGCGCGAGTCAAGGGTTATTTCAGATACGAAATACGAAGAGCAGCCGTAATATTTTATCCGCTTTGGGCGCGTCGAGGCAAGAGCGCCTCTAAGATACTCCCACAAAGGGAGTGTTCTGATTTCTTTTTTAATTCTTGAATTACGATCCTACAGTTCTCTTTCGTATTTCTTTCTCCCTAATCAAAGTCCGTGAAAATTTTGATACAATAAAGTCACTGGCGAACGACTAGGCGACCGAATCACACGTCTGCTTCGTGTCGTCCTATGAAAAACGATGTAGGAGACACGTTCTGGAATTTTTGGTACCGAGCAGAATCCGCCGCGCCCAGGGGGACCCTGTGCAGAACATAAAAGCAGCAATAAAATGTTCTTCTCAGGACTTAGCGTTGATAAAATCGCGACTCCGAAATAGCTTCTTCGCGAGATTTACCGCCAACCGCCGAAAAAGAAAAAAAAAGACCCACGGGAAAAATGTCAGAAGAAAATTAACATCGATCGAAGTCGAGCAATAACGGGGATCCTTTCATTTTATGTAAAATATTTGATTGACATTATTATAATTAAATGCGGATTATATATATATATATATATAAAAGATTAAATTTGTGTGTGTTGAAAGACGTAAGCTTATTAAGATAAAATCAATGAACAAATCTCCTCGATAAATTAACTTAAGCTGCTAATCTGAGAATAAAATTAACGAAAGTCCCATGTCAGGCTTGATTAGCGCGAAGTTGTATTAGCGAAGCTCAGTCGTCCTGAAGAGGCTAGTCCGTATCGAGACAAAATAAAAATGAAGAACGTGACGAGTTCGGAGGAAGAAAGAGGAGAAGAATTGCGAAGCGAAAGAGTATCGAATCATGCAAAAAGAAGTAAGAGAGAAACAAAATGTTTAAAAAAAGGGAAGAGAAACGAAGGAAGCCACGAAATAAAAAGAGAGTCGCATTGAGGGCCGCGGAGTATTGCCATTATTCGCCTTTTCTCTCGTTGTCCCTGCTATAGCTTTACATTATTTATCGACCTTTAGTGCATTGTTTCGCGCAAAAATTCAGATACAATTCAGCCTTCAAGATCTCAAAGTTATTATGTGGGAGAGAGCAAAGTCAGATGCACCGAGATTGTATTTACGATAATCCTCCCGTTTCGATTTCCCATTTTCTTGACTATCATGATTCATCCACGTCAATGCCATTATTCTGTCTTAAATAAAAATAAAAAAAGATATACACAGACTAAAATAATTTCTTTCTAATTTAGCAAATCATTTTATCGTAACAATTATTGATAAATTTAATAAGAAAAGCTAACGTTAAAATTAATCAAAATTAATACAAATTAGATTTTCGTAAACTTGGATTTCCTTTTTTTTATCGTAAAAACTACTAATAATAAATTATTTAAAGTTATAATATCATTACATTCATAAATGTTGCTTCTGTTTGTCAAAATTATTAGTATCATTGCTCTGGTTTGTTATTAATCATAAATGCAAATAAATTTATATGAATATAAAAAATAAAAAATAAAAAATATTATCTTTCGTTATCTTGCCTGAAGTTGATTGAGACATGAAGAATTAAACAAGCCCATGTCTAATTTCGGTCACCCGCTGCATCACCCGAGTGCCAGTAATTCTATTCGAGAATATACCCATGTATCGATTATGATAATGATCTCATCCCTCTCATGAATTCCCTCCAGATGAGATACCTGTCGATGACATTCTGATCTCAACGTGATTCGAAATCATACCCTGCACCCTCAGGCGCGTCTTTATTATGCGCTTGCGAAAGCTCGCGGGCTGATGAATCACGAGAAAGGGGAATTGGAAATATTCCCGTGTCAGGCCTCGAAGGTGTGCTCTCGTTGAAAGTGTCGAAACGCTCACGATCCCGACATCAAATGCGGCCGTCTCATAAATAAACATTACCGGTCGCGAACCCATTCGCTGAAAACTCGGATTTACGATCCATAGGACGAGACACATCGCGATAAACTACCTAATATTTTACGCGTACTCATCAACGTCCGCTGCATTCATATAAACGCGTCGGATGGATATCGTGCGCGACGCTACGTTGCATCGCAATTGCAATGCATTTAAATTGTTTATTGTGAGAAACGTCAACGTTGAAACTGCAATTGGTTTGGTAACAAATATCTCGTCGAATAAAACCTTTCTCCGATGACAGAATAGTAATACCTGGCCATTAATTTCCATCGGAATAATTGAGCACATAATCCCTGCAGTTCAATTATCTAATCAGATGATTTCGCGAACATCGATTAGACTTAACTGTGATTTGAATGATTCGCTTGCTAGAGCTATTAGAAGTATATGGAGAATAAAAAGGTAATTAACATTGATGAAACTGCTCGCAAGCATTCAAATACGGATAGATCATTAATCTAGCAAGATTTCATGGTAGCGCAAGAGAAAACTAAGTACCTACAAACAGTGACGTTAACTTCTTTGCATAAATCATATATAACAGAATAATAAATGTAGATGCGTTTGTAAAGAAGTGTATAAGATGATTCAATGCATAATTAATTGTTATCATTTATAAATGTGCGTAAATAATTAACATAAGAAGCTTAAATCATAAATAAATACATATGGATATATACATATATATATACATATGCACTAAATTATATAAATATTTTTGCATTAAACTATATCAATTAGCCGCTAATAATATCTTAGTAATAATTATAAAATTATTACTGCATAAATCTTAGAATCTTCAGAGTTTTTCTTTAACAAAAAATTAACAAATTAAAAATTATAGACTTATTTCGAAAATCTCTAAAATCTTCGAAAAATGAATTTAGCTTTTTCTTCATCTAAATATAAGTTTTCTTTTTTGCATCTATATCATAATACATGATATGTGTACTCGTATCTTTATTATTCTTCTTACTTTTTTTTTTTTTTTTTAATTAAATTTATCTTATTTCCATTTTCTTCAAATTTTCTCATCACTGTTTATAAATAATATAGGAATATGTGATGTATATGTAAATGAAATATGTAAAGGTATGTGTTTGTTTGCAATTCTCAGATATATCGGAATGCTAAGCTTATGATTGCACGGATCAGTCATCTCTGCGATAGAAATTGTGATCCATCGTGGTAGTCGCGCCATCTCTTCTGAAATGAACGAACGTGAAGCTGGATTTATTTCCATCGACAAGGAGAATGCCTGTCCTCTTGTGAACGGTTCATATCTCAGATATACGTGTACATAAATATAAATTCAAGAAAATGACTTGAGCAAAGTTTTATTATAGCGATATATATAAATATCATCCATATACGCAATTTAATTTTTTTATTCTGCGATATTTATCTCCTCATAACGTATTTAATGTTTTAAAAAAGTTTGCTTTTTTAATAAAGCTTATATATAAAATAAAAAAAATTCATATTAATTTGTTTTTTCGCAATACTGCAAAATGTTCAATGTCGCTAGTTGTATTTAATACCATTTAATAAACTGACAATAACACTGTAATAACGCAAAATATTTTGCCAATTATAATCATATAATATAAACTTCCGATATTTCAATTTTGTCCATAAATATGTTGTTAAAAAATTTTAATCTAAAAATAAAATATATCATAAAGATATTTTGAAATATTTTAAATATATAATATTTTAAATATTTAAAAAATATAAGGGTATTCGCAAAATTGAAGAAAATAATCAATTTTATTCAGTTGCATTTTCTGAGATTAAAACGATTTATATATATAGCGTTACATTTTTTTTAAGCAAGGAGTGTATAAAAGGAGTTAATTGTGCGTTTTATTAGACGAGGCGGCATAAGATAAAGGCAAACAAGGAAGGAAGAGAACGGACAGGAAAAAATCAAGAAGGGTGATCTCCGCAAGAGGATCTTCCCACACGGGATCACGACAAGATTACATTGCAGGATCCTCCGCGAAAGGATCATATTGCCTTTGTGCGCCAGCACCCGTGCCATATGACCCCCTCGCGAACTCTCGCCCCCCCCACTTTATAAAATATATCGCTGTATAAAATGGATCATAGTTGGAAGTCAAAATATATTTGAGGCGTTTATTAAAAATTGTAAAGAGATAATAATTTTATACAGACTAACTAAAACTTTTTTATAATCGCAATGTTCGATCATAAAAATAATATTTTTTATATTAAATTTAAATTTCCTAAATCAATCATTAATCAATCATTAATCTTCAACTATTTTAAGTTGATTTATATATTCGTTGTAGTATTAGTTAAATTTTTGTTAATACACATAATTATTAAAACTTATTCAGAATTATTGTTTTGCGAATAATCATAAAATGCAAGATAAAAATTCCTAACAAGAATTACTTGCTAAAGTATATACAGACGTTGATTCAATCAATGTCTGATATTTATTGTTACACACATGAAATGGTACATGAGATAGCGTTTTTTCAAAGTACCAATCAGGCTGAAAGAGTTAAATCGCCGACAGACGTAAACGTATGCGGTGCACTCAGCTTTTTTCATCGCGCGCTTACCGAGATACTTAAGTGGTAATCGTTGATGATTCGATTGGCCACATCTCGATTCTGGATGCGATATATGAGCGGGCATTCTCAGCAACGATCCCCTCGTAATCAGCTGAGAGGGTCAATGGCCGACTAAACCAAGTGCGCGACACGAATCGGCCTGAACCCCGCTGCCGCCGCCGCCGCCGCCGCCGTCGATTTCTTATTTAAATCACGGCCGAGAACACAAATCACCGCTATCGCATCCCATTAGACAGCCCGGAATCTAATAAAACTTCTTCCTTCATCATTCCGCGCCTCCCCCATTGTATGCGCGATTGCACTATTTCGACCATGATTGTGCGCACGTCTTTTTTATCGGCTCGCCTTTATGCTCGCGCACGATACCGAATATTTTTTGACGAGCGATGTCAAAAGTCATTCCGCCAACCACTCTTTATCGCGTTCAAAGACCACGTTGTTCAATTACGCCAACTGAAAAGTATGATTCTTAGCGTCCAAGTATTTTCGGTCATACATCTTTATTCGACATAAAAAAATTGTATCTCGTATCACCTTATAATTATTTATTAATATTTTATTTTAATAATTCCATTTTACTACATTGAACGTATAATTCTGCGGATTGTAATAAAGTAAAAATATGCGACAATATTATTTGCTCATTATAATTATTCTACTTGATCGATTACATAAACTAGTCATATCGAGAAAATGCATAAGCGATGACATCAATGTATTGCTGGCGGCAAGAATGTTGACACTAATGCTATTTACTCAATGGAGTAACAGATTGCTGTACTAATTATCGATGCATGTTAGATTTGTCGTTTGACACGACTATTTTTTATAATTTAACGTTCGATTCGACTACGTCGTTCTGAGAAATTAAAATTCAAATTGTGCGCTTTCGTAAAAAAAACGTCCATGAATGAAGAGCATCGTAAGCAAATATCAACATCTAAAGTATTTATCTAAGATCATTCCGCTTCCAAAAGAAATAAAGAGATAATATTACAAGAATAATATTATTTAAAAAAACATATAACAGATGATTTTGTAAAAAGTCTTAAATAAAACACAATAAAAATATGTTTCAGATAAAATAATCAATTTTAAAAATAGTAGATAGTAGATAATACGAAAACAAAAAAATTAATAAAATAAAATAAAAATCCTTTAATGGTAATTGGAATCGTGGTTTGCAGATTATATTTAAACGTTTCTATTTTTAAAATAAAGTTATTAGACATAAATGAAGAGTATAGGCACCTGAGGTACGAAATGCAGATTGCAATTAACAATCCGACATGATAAATGTGCGATCAAACAGTGAACAGCAAAAAGCTAAAAAATTTCGCGGAAGTTTTCCGCGATATATTTATATCCGTGAAAAAAGATTTTATCAACGACTGAAAATATAATATATTTAAATTGCAAACTCGTCAATGCTTTCGGCTAAAATTCTTTCATTTAATTAGTACAACGAAATAACTTTGTATCAGCTGCTCGGATCGAAATTTCTCATTAACGCCAACATTGCTCAATGCAATGACTGACGCTGAGACGTGTGACCAATTACGTTGAAAAGCACCGCTTATTAAGCGCGGATTATAAGTCGCCGAGCAACGGTCAGCCGGTGAAAAAAAAGATCGAGGCGAAGCAAGACATCAGGCGAGGCCGAGAATTTTTTTCCCCACGTCGGCAGAAGTACTTCGTGTCAATTACTGATTCCACGTTTCCTCAATTATCACAACCAACAGCCACGCAATTGCTCAAGTCCACTGTAAGAGCGTGAATAATCATTGTTGTGAAGGCGTCACTCGTTAATATTTCAAGTCACAGATATCACTTTACGCCGGCACAGACAACAATGTAGTTAAGATATATATATGCAATATAATTATCAATTTAAAAAGAAAAATATGTATATTAATTAATTAATTTCGGAGAGCAGCATCAATAATATGTCTATCATCAAGCACATACTATTGTAAAATTGATAAAAGTTTATCTTCTTGTTATATATGTATTCTCTTGTCTATTGCAGATTTATGCAAAGCTTCTGTCAAGAAAAGTGGAACAATGATTAAACAGTCTTTCTCGCGCTGATGCTGTACCGTTAACATTGTGAAATTACATTATGTTGTACGTGTCGCATAAAAGTTTCGTAATTAATAATTAAATTACAATGTATTCACATGTATACATTCACACGTGCACAAATAAAATATTCACACAGATATCTTCCACGTGCGAGATTCAGGCAAATAGACACGATCCTACGTGTGCGTGAAACGTTGCACGTGCATACGTATGTACGTCAGCATGCACGTGTATATACAAACGATGCGTAACGTACGTAACAGGGTTGGATTAATAACTGTGCCTGACGGACATGAGAAGGAGCTCAAGAAAAAAAGATTAAGGTCCATAAAGTCTTAACAGCTGTCCAATTTAAATATGGAAACTATCAGAAATAAATTTTCTGATAGTGAAGCAAATTGGGGATCTTCGAGGATCAATAAATATCCATAACTTTGCATAAAGAACTTTCTTGCGTACCTTTTGTCAAAATTAGAAAATAAATTAAACAAAGAATATATTTAGTAGACACCGAGAAGAATTCTCGTAGAAAGATAACGCGTATTTTAAAAATAACGAAATTCGTGATAAATAAATGAAATGTACAGTACTCGGACCGATAAAGTCTTCGTAACTTCTAGCATACTAAATGTGATCATCTCGTACCTTAAACAAGTGTCTCGTAGGAGCATAGATTCGCCGGGATGCGGCCCTGTATGGTACGTACACGGGAGATCTTGCTCGGATGCTCGTAAACCGGGGCTTTACTGCGTTTCGTATGCAGTATTTAACCCTGAATTTATATCCCGTCAGGGTTCATTTATACCGGGCGTCGTCGCGGACGCCTTTAACGGCCGCGGCCCGTTGTTGTTGTATTCAGTAATGCGCGCAATTAGATAGTAATTAGTTGTGCCGCGGCGGCGGGCTCCACGCGGGCCCCAAGGGCCCCAAGGGCCCGATGCGCAGGCATTTTCCGAGCGAGCGCGTGACTGCCCCGCTTCGACCCTCGGGACATTTTGAGAAACCATTTCTCTTTACGGCCGATTTTTCCCGCGAGCGTCCTTCCGACTCGTGAAATAAATCACGCCGCGAATACTGCTTTCTGTTCTGTGGGAAATATTTCGCGAGAAATCGCGGCCTATCCTTGTGCAACGAGGCAAACTTGAGGTAACACATTCCGAAGAGATAACAATTCAAAAGTATATAAATCGACAACACAATGAGATTATAATCATCTCATAATCGGCTAATGGCTTAGGAAACTAAAATTGAATTCAGATAACGTATAAAGATAAGATAGTAATATTAAAGAAAAATAAAGATAATTATGAATCTATTTCTGAACTCTTTATAAGTTAAATAGTTAAATTTAATTATTTACTTAAAATTTAAATAAGATTTTTGTAAATAATATTGTATCTGATTGTAACAAACATAAAATGTAATAACAAAAATAAAATGTAATAACATATCGTTGAAAAGTATTATATATAAATATATGACATGATAAACGGTGGTCGGATTTAAAGCAATTTTTTTTTAAATTATTACTAACATATTCTCTGTTATTACTGTCTGTTATAATAATAAAATGTAGTAAATTCAATGCCATAAGTAAATTCCTTTCTCAATAAAAGGGCCTAATCATTGCTCAAAGTGAGTATTAATCGATATCTCACTTCCGAGTTCTGTATGAGCAAAGCATAGAACGCCATGAAGAAAGACGAGTTTAAACAAGCAGTATACGCTAATAAATGTGATTATCGGCTTAACATATTAATTAAGTCTGCTAAAGACTATCCATCTTACAATTAAATGCACGAATGCAAAGCAAGCGTAATTGTGAACAGATCAATATCATGAATCATATTATGTCTTTCAAGATCAAAAAGATGTATACTTTTTCAATAAAATAAAAAAACTTATAATAGATTCGCGAATCAATTGCAATTAATCGATGCAATTGTATTCTCGTCAAATCTTTCTAAAAAAAAAAAAATACTAATCTTATTCCAATAAATCGCCTAATAAAGTTACATATTTCTGAATTTATAATTAAATATTCAGATATCTCGAGTGATTATATCTTCCAAAAAGGTTCTTTAAAATCTAAAAAGTTTTATCTTTGTAAAGAGATCATGTGGGAGAGCCTATTTGTTTCTATTAAAATGAAATTCTAAATATATTCCCTCCCGCTTCCTTGTTCATTCTACGCACGTCGACCGCAAGATGTTGCATTAAGTTCGCGGTAACATGCAACTTAAGCCGCGATACTGCGTACCTTCGGCTTTCGAGCCGCTCCGGTTATGCATTGTCATAGGCATCTGTACTGCTTAACCGACATACGCAAATGGCGTTTCCAAGACGCACCGTTATCCGCAATCATTATCGGGCATAAAAAGGAATGGAACTGCGCGGATACATAGACGCGTAATTCATAAGCAGCGGTAGTACTCGTTTCTTTGCATAATTGCATATTTAGTTACGTAACGCGTTCCCTTGAGAAAACCCCCATCCTTTTTGTTTCTAAGACGTTTCCCTTGGCAGTCCGCGCGATAAGCGCAGACATGAACGTATTTTATACATCAGCTTCTTTAAAGTAGCTTTGTCGCTAATCCGATTATGAACGCCTCTATCGATGTAAGTAGCGGCGCTTCCCACGAATCTTTGACGACGGAAAGACAAGAATTATGAGACCAATAAATCCCGAAAGACATCGCACAACCGTAACTACGAGTGTAACAAAAATCCTATTAAACTCTTCTTCTAAATTATTTGAATTATCATTTGCATAATAATAAACTGAATAAACTATTGCAAACAAAACACTAATTTTTTTTTTTTACAATATAGAATTTAAATATAAAAGCGCATTCAAATACACGTAACAAATAAAAAACATTTGTTGACACGATATCATAAATCTTATCGTTTCCTTAACTATCACAGATTTATTTGATTCATCAAAATCAATCTTCGCAAAAGCGCGCGTTGCGTGAAATTACAGCACGCGCGACTGGAGAAATAATAGCGTTTCGCAAAATCACAAATGCCAACGGGAAGCATTAGTAGCGCATCCTATAATATTGCGTGTTTAGCACGAATTTTTTTCCTCGCCGATCGCCAAGTGGCTTTATCGGACGAAGTCGTCTAAGTGAAACGAGCGGTAGAGAGAAGTTAATTTACCGGCGTACTTCGTGGTTTCGCTTCCGATGAAAACGGAATGAGTCTATGAATCAGCGATTTGCTCGATACGAATCGGTGGATATCGCGGAGAATGTCATCCTCGGAGTTTCCTCGGACGATGCGACTTGTCCCGGCCGCGGCCGCGATCGCAGGTGGTACTCGCTCGGGAGCCGTTCGCACGACGCACGGCGGTCGAAAGTATCGATACTTATCGATAATTCTAATGGCCGTGATTCTCGGCCCGTGATTACGGGGATCGAACGACGAGTTACGGCCGTGGGCGCGAGTCGAACGAGAGCAACGATCTCCCTCCCTCTCGCTCGTCCCGACGCAACGACGGCTACCTTGAGTGCCTTCCTCCTTATCTCCCTCCACATTTCGTAACACGCGGTAACGCGCGAATCGTGCCACAAATTGAACCGATTGGAACTCGGCTAGCCGGTCTAATCGGCCATCCATCGGCCGATCGGTCGGTCGGTCGGTCGGTCGGTCGACCGATCGATCGATCGATCGATCGGCCGCGAGATCGGTCGCGGAACACGCGCGCAGCACGCGGATGCATAGCGATCGCGAATCGATCTGTTGCACGTGTTGCACCCCCGTCGGATCGCATTCCTAACGCGGCGATTATGCGCATATCAATGCGAAATGCACCTTTGAAACGCGTGGCGTCGCCCACCTCGACATACGCAGCCTGATTGACGCGAGAGATTTAAAAATCTCCTCTTGCATTTGAATAAAATTATAATAACGAACGTTGAGCTTCAGGGGAGAGGAAAGGGACGATTTTATTAAGCGAAGATGAGTCTGCACTAGGCGAATAAGTTACAACGGTTTCTTATGGTTGATCGGACATCATTGGGACAGCCACGATTCGATGCTTCGTTACAATCTGTATAAGAAATACTTGAGAAATAAAAGTAATTCTCCCTTACTTTGAATAATCAAAATATATTTTTTTTATACGCGTAAATCATTTAGTTATTATTTAAAATGACTTCATCACTTTACTCCCAAGATTTCCAATTAAAGGTAAGATAAAATAAAACATGAACATTTTTAAATATGCTTTATAGAGACTAGAGGGAGTGTCTTTAATTTCAAGCTACTCCTAGTGGCGCAGTTACAGCTTTAAAATGAAGAATGCGCTATAAATTCAACGTAATAGACAATAAAGGCACTACTAAAAGAGCAATATTATCTTCGTACAAGCTATTACACACCGCACGCACACTGCTTGGCGATATAATTTTATTGGACGCCGTAAGGCTGCATCGTGGGAAATGCGATGCAACATTCACCAACAATACTTTCGTATTCTAGAAATACGTGCGATATACAAGAACGTTATTTTCTAAGACACGCGCCGCTCGGGTCGTCCTTTTTAGCGCCGAAGGGCTGCTATTCGTTAACCCGGTGCATCTTTTACTTCCTGATCCCCGATGTCGTGGTCAATTCTTGATCGCTCGTGCTCGATCTTATCTTTTCCCGTTTATCGGACCGGAGACTTAACGGTAATCGTTAATTACGAATCTTCGATCGCCAATGACGCGGACGCTGCGTTAATCTGAAAGCCACATTCGATACATCGAGCCGCGCGCAATTGGCATATCTAATTAAGCATCCCTCATTATGGCAGCTGGGCGATCGGGACTTGAAAGTAACAATCGAAATTCCATCAGTCAAAATTTCATTCAGTTGAAATTCTTTTAGATTGATATTATTTTAATGCCATTGAAAACATTGTTTACAGAATCGAATATCACGAAGGCGACGATATTTTGTTTGGCCAATTAATAAGCAATTAACCGTTCCGCGGTACTTGATCCATATCAACGAGGAACAAACTGGTCGCGTATCGCGATTTCGATAAAATAGGAAGAGAAATAATTATCTATCATGCTTAATGGACTACCAATTAGAAATCGCTCATGCGCGTGGAGCTAATTGCTATCCCAGCAATAACGATGTCCGGGCCTGCGAGTAATTACCGTCGGCAGAAATACCGCTCGTTCGACGATAACTTGTTGAATGCTGATGTATTGCGACACTTTATCGCGGCATAACGTACCGGTGACTCAACGTATGCCGCATCAGATTCTCGACGAATTTCTCTGGCGAAAGTACGTTTATATGTAAGATCCAACGTGGACGTTCGATATCTTTCAATCACGACGTGATAGGCGTGTAAAAAAATAGATATTTTCTCCGAAAGATGTCTCAGGCCCGTACTCACAATCATTTACGTAAATCTCGTATCAAAAAAACGATTTCACATCCAATTATAGGAAGATTGATAATCCTATTCTGATTAAATATGATTCACACTTGATTGAAATAAAATAATATCTGCAAAACTTTTATTATATATATATATATATATATATATACATATTACAATATACACATATGTATACATATTCTCAAATCCCACGACCGGTACTAATTATTCTCTACTGTGTTGTTTTAAATAGTTTGAAAATTAATTTATTTTTATTTTACATAAATGTACATACATAAAAACTATATCAATATTTTATTTCAATCTTTATTATCCACGCAATAAAAATTATTAAAAAAATTTAAGTAAAAATTTAATGTTCAAAGAGTCAATAATTGACATGAAAATTCATTTGCTTAATACACATGTATATTAATAATATAAAAGATTCTAACTTGATATAAGCAACTTATTTAAAGATCCTTTCAAAATATCTTAAAACTAGTTGACGTATGTCAATTACTCGACGTATAAAAATTGATTAAATCTATTCTCTGTAAAAACATTTAAACGACCACGCCGTGTACATTTTCTAGAAAACCGTTTAATCCCTCGTGACAGGGAAAGTTACGGATATCTTGGAAAGCGTGTGAATTGCCACTATGTTTTTCCCTTACGGTGCACGTACGGTGGATTTCGTACGCGAGGATTTGTCTCTCTTGGCGACATTATAGAGAATAAGCCCGCAGAAGTGAGAACGAGAGAGCACTTCGCTTACATAATCTCAAGAGTGACCCGCATAATTATTTGCAAATGCCGCACCGATACCGGCGCGGTGCCGGCATAAATTTTCGCCGGGCGTTAAGCGTGTCCGCGAGCTATAATCCGATCACATCGCCTTGCCCGGCTACCCCATGAAGAAAGCGGTGATAGAGTGATACCACGCGTACATATGTGTCTGAGCCTCCTCCAGCTTCTTCTTTTTCTCCCTCCTTTCATTCGCGACTACCACTGCCTTCAACAAAGATGTGATAAAATTATACGACACATCCTCGATATCTCGCTATCCTTTCTATCCATTTACTTGATTTTTTCTTCTCGAAACTTGTTATTTTGATAAAATAAGAAGTGAATTGTCTATAATCAATTAACTTTTCTTACTTGAGTGCTTCAACAATTTTCTCTTTCTTGTATTTTTCTCTATATTTTACTCTTGTATTTGCTTTCCTTTTTTTAAATATTCCTTGTGATCCTGCATTTTTTTCTCTCAATATTTACCTCCAGTGTCTTTTTTTTATTTCTCAATGCCACATATCTTTCCAAGTTTTCGTTCGAAAATTTCGTTTTCAATAGCAAGCTACATTTTAAGACACAAGACTAAATAGGAACTAAAAATTATTTATCTTGAAACAAAAAAATTATTTTTTTTCGATTTACAAAAAAGATATTCTCACTGGTTAAATTTTAATAAGAAAGGTCACAATATATCATTCGCGCATTAAATCATATAAATTTACGAAACTATTAACAATATGTGAATATTGGTTATTCGTGCTAATGCAAGTATTAATCTCAAATAAACTATGAGTCACTATGACTATAATAATACTGTTGGACTTTCTTGCATTACATCATGCATTAATCATAGTGACAACATGAAAAAATTATTAAAAAATATAAAATTCTATAATAAGAAATTTGATTGAAGCGAACAATTATTTTAAAATAATTGTTCGCATCAATCAAAAGAATGATGCATCGTGCGTAACGAAATACTAGTTTCTTGTCGTTAATTCATAAAAAACCCAATTATCTTTCAAAATGCATTCGCTCAAATAGAATTGGATCTTTGACATTTGCAGTATATCAGCTAATTTATCGATTCGCGCATCTAATTATTTCTCTCCTTGTAAGCATAAATCGAGTCTATCTACTACTATGATGAATGAGAGAAATATGTCGAACTCAAGAACACAAAGCGTCGAATTGTTATCGAACTGTTTTAAAATTATCGTCCATATTTACTTTTGTCGAGAAAGAAAGACAAGGAGTTTTCGCGTTCTTGAGCTCAAACTCCGCTCGTTGAATGTTCTACAAATCATGTTGTTAATCAGCAAACTATAGATAACGATAGATGATTCATATCTTTTCTGTCGATGCGCGTGTTATAATTGCGCTGCAAATAATTTTGTCGTAAAATAATTAACAGATGACTTGTCCTTATCCCTCGAGATGTAAAGCGTCCGGGAGCCTTGATAAATAATAAGTACGCTGACAATGAATATAACCAGGTGTCTGAACGGACGTTATGTTCATCATGACGGATATGCATTTTAATGAAACGAAAATACGATCGCCTCGTACAAGGACCTCGATGGTCCCACTTTTTCGCCCATTAACCTGACAAGAGTACTGACCGCCTGATCACGTGGATGAAGGTTGGTTACGTCATTTGTAAAGTATTACAGCTCGATTAACATCGTAACAAAAACACTGACGTGACTTCGCGACATGCACCGAGTACTTGAATAACAACATTAAAGCGTGACTTAAAATCTGACTACGGACTACGTCTTAATAAAATACGCAAATACTCGCAATCGACCCGCGAAAGTTACGCGTGATCGGCTTGCGTGTTGCGTAATTTCAGGTCGTGAAAGTAACATCTAATATTAATGTATTTAATATAAATATACAATCGAGAATATAACATAAAAGTAAAAAAATATTAAAAATTACTGTTATTCCTAGAAATATTAAAAAATCGTTTCTCTCGTTTTCACAAAAAAAAATTAAAATTTCTTCTTAAAAAATATATTAATGATAATTTCAGACAAATTTAAAGATTTAAAGGATGTAGAATTATCAGAAATAGTCGTTGCGCGTACAAAATACCTCTTTCGTTCGTGTTGCATGCAAATATATCGTCTCTAACGTAACATTCGTTGATTCGCCATAAATCGTAAAGTACGCGGACGTCATTATTTACCCGTCGAACCAAGCGATAAAAGCTCCGCTCGACGATACCGCAACCGTGCAGTCGCACGGATTGCGACCGTATTGCAAATGTGTACGGCAAAAACGCGTATCGGACCACGCACGCGTGCAGTATACGATATGTCGAACCAGTGAGGTTTCGATAGGCAAACAGGTGAGCACAGCGTGAGACTCTCTGCTCCGTGTTATCGGAAAAAAATCGCACGGCCGCGATAATCAAGAGCACCGTGACATTGCAACGCTTTAGCGACGTTCGCTCGAGTCTCCTTTTCTTGGATTGGAAACGTTTGCATCGATAAATCCTACAACACGCTTACTTATACTTACGACATTCGGCTCTCATCAGTTCTATCCATAATAAATCTATCCGGTATTCCGAAAAAATGACTTCTCTTTGAAAAAATTATTATTAGAGTATAAAGTAAATATTAAAAACGTGAGACCGAAATAATACGCGAGCAAACGGCCGGCACTTGCCAAGGTTTGTAACGGTAATAGATGACAGAATCTTGGCAAGTGATACCACTTAGCGAGCGAACACGATCGGCTAAATCACGTAAATGGATACACCTCGATTACCATCGGATCGTTGGAAACTCGATACACATGACGCGAAGAGCAAATGTACACCACTGCAATTTCCTTCCCCAAGTTCGCGGATTTATCGACTCGGTGTTGATTACGCGAGGTAATATCAAGTACTTAGAATTGATACGCATTTCAGTAACATGTCCATGTACTAATTAATTATCCTCTGTCGCGTCTCGCTAAAGTATTATTTGAGCAGAGCAGATTTTTTTGCCACAAATTCACATGAAATTTTTCAAATATCCGTTTTAAACATCTAAAAGATCTTTGATAATAAAATTGCGCAAGGTATGTCATTATTGAGTGAATTAAATTCAAATTTAGAAAAAAAAAAAAACGAGAGGTTTTTTTATCACTTGCTATGAAAGCACACTTGGGCATTGACGTAATTCTTAAGCGTCGACGAGAATTATCTTTTTGTATTACGTACGCTACTGAATATAAAGTACGAAAATACTTCGTATCAAACGCACGCTGATTGTAAGCTAAAGATTATTTTCATTCTAGTTAATCGGACGAAAACATCCGTGTCGCATCACTCGAAGAAGATTAAATAATCTCCTGTCTGCGTGGTAAGAGCCGCATATCCGTGAACTCACACGATGTTTATTAACGCATAAGATATTTCTTCTCTCGCAGAGGCGGTCGCTGTGAGAGCAACCTAAGCACGTAGGCGATTATAAGGTGGCGGTACCGACGACGTTATGTCATCGCTGTAGCTATGTGCTAGCCTCTCATTTCATACCGTTACGTTACGTTTCCTCGACACAGAGCTAATCTGTGTTACTCGCTCGTCCGTTGTGTACGCTTCTTGTACTCCTCTTTATTGACGAATGTCTATTAAACTGACGCTGCAATTTCAGCACAATCAAATGTGACTTATATAATTAATTGCTATTTTTTTGTGAATTAATTGCTATATTTCTGATTTTTTTGCTCCGACCGAGTCGCTAAATTTAGATTAAGATTAAAGTTGCAGCACAATCATAAAGAAAAAAAAAAAAAAATAACGTTATAAAGATACGTGTTTGTTTTTTAATTTCTTGCTTTTTTTTTATAACTGTGTTAACTTCAATCTTAAGCTAGCATTATCACTGGTTTCAGCGAATCAGGTGAAGCAAAAAAATCGGAAACAGAGCAATTAATT
This sequence comes from Pogonomyrmex barbatus, assembly GCF_055798465.1. NCBI lineage: Eukaryota > Metazoa > Arthropoda > Insecta > Hymenoptera > Formicidae > Pogonomyrmex > Pogonomyrmex barbatus. The sequence continues at coordinate 2,001,280 of NW_028297112.1, read as the reverse complement.
AACAAAAAAGTAGCACTACAAAGTATGTATTAGTTTTTTTAATTTCCTGCTTTTTTTCTTTACGGCTATGCTAACTTTGATGTTAAGCTAGCACAACTATTGATTGAACAGTGAATCGGATGGAGCAAAAAAATTGGAAATAGAGCATTTAATTAGCAAAAAAATAGCAATTAATTTTTATATAAATCGCATTTAATTGTGGTGAAATGGCTAGCTGGTGGTGAAATGCCAGCTTAAAAGACATTATTGTCGAAGTCTACCTTTCTACGTAGCGTTACATCTATGTGCCAATTCACAATTGTAAATTCGTAAAAAGTGGAAATGACTCCGCAGATTCCAGACGTCTGCTCGTAAATGTAGAAAACATGTTGAGCGAATAAATAAAATTTTCGAAACGTTCAAAATAGTAGAGAGAACATTTGCAGTTAACTTTCAAATATCTTCTTATTTTTCTAAGAAAGTAATTTCTGCATTATAAATCCGTTATTTCTAAAAATAATTGTTCGTAAAAATCCATTATTGAGACGCTGTTAATACTTCAATATCTCTATTTATTGAGAATATCGATTCTGACAGAAGATGACAGATAAAATTGGATAAAACTGAAGGAACAATTAGCCTGTTCTAGAAACGATTTATATAATGACAACATGTAGAACTCTCTTTTATGCTAAAAAAAAAATATCGATATGCCGGTATGGGAGCTTGTTATCAGTTTACCACCCACTGCTCGCAGCCTCGTCTCCTCTACTCTCGCGGTGACAAGTGCGACGCGCAAACAAATTAACCGTCGGAACCGGCGGCGCGTCCGGCCGGCAACAAATTGGCGGTACAAAGCGGCCACAAAATGCGAGGATGCCGCTAAATGGATGTAATTCCGAGTTAACCACACGTTGGCTCGCATCTGCCTGCCCGCTGCTGCCGCAGTTGTGATCGGCTCGCGTCGCAGCTGGCTAGAAAAAGAGAATGCGAGGGTTGCACGCGGCTGGGGCAAAGGGGGGCAAATTAATTTCGACGACGTTGGCACACGAGGTCGTTCACACTGAGAAAAAGCGACAACGATATCTGGAATATCCCGCGCGAGAGAAGCTAGCAGAGGAGGATCGGCACGCAAGTTCTACGAACTGCCGTCAGTTTCGCGGGTCTATTTAGCAAAGTTTAAAAGAATGTTTATTATAGTTAATAAGAAAATAAAAATAGAATTTTAATTTAGGTTAGGTGTAAATAAATTTACATATAAAAATCTATAGCTACGCTGCATCTTTATCAAAATTAGATTCAAAAGGGAAAATAGTTATCGTACGTATAATTTCTCAAGCAATAATCATTTGCAATATTCATTTTTCATTTAATATTAAAATTTCTTTTACGCGTCTTCTTTATTTATTATTGTTATATGCATATTTTGTCTTATTAATTTCGATAAAATATACATTAAGGAAAATTATCTCCATTATCTGAGCCGAATATTATATAAAATATAAAATTATATAAAATTTTTCAAAATATTATTTATATAAAAATTGTTGATAACAATTGTGTTTGCAATCGGTCAGTCACTCGTCAACCGTTCGAATCGTTTTCATCGTCCGCAACAGCGAGGCTGATTACGTCGCGACTCGATTTACAAATCCGCTCAGGCATTTCCATCTTATCAGCATTGCAAATTGATAATGCGCGAGGAGCGACGCGGTGCTCGCCGGTAGAAGAAAAAACAGTTTGTGCGACCTGATGACCCCGCCTGGTTATTAACCCTTTCAGTGCAGACTCTTTCGAACAAACGGAGCCATTGCTGCACACGATTGAACAGAACGGAAATAATTTTTTACTTCTCAGCTATAAAGCCTTCTAAAACGTACGAATATTGTTTTGAAACAATTACAAGACATGCATGGTCGAGAACATTCGCATTTATGGACGTTTCGCAAAAATGTTAACAAACTCGACCTTATATTTTAGCAGTGTCTTTATATCTTCCGATATTCAAGTCGAGGACGTGAGGCACTTTCAATGAATCACCTAACGAGCTACATTCAGCGCTAACGGAAGGTAGTTGTGCATTCTGTTAGTCCTGCGGTAGGAACTGCATCCGATTCGCGTTAACGAGGTAACGAACGCAACCGTTTTCGAGCGCCCCATCCGACACGCCCAACCGGATGTACGGCAGTCCTACACTTCCACCCACACACGCGCATATCTTGTCTCCCTCTGTGCGTACACCGTGCGTGTACACGTGCGAGCGAGCGGGAGCGAAGGAGCGTAACTACGCGCGTGTGCATTTTGCGGGGAATGACAGTACCTGGTCACATGGCCAAGAGATGAAAAGTGAAAGTATCCAAGGCTGGCACAAAGAAGTCATTGAGGAATTCGAGGGAACGACCGTTCACGCGTGCGGGGGGGATCGACGTGCACGCGAGAATTCCATACTTCTAGCAAAATTAGGGGGAAGAATTGTATTGGCAATCGCAATTTCAAAACGAATATACACGCACGCTGATGATACAATAAACATTTCGAAATTATTTCAGAATGTATATTTTTATAAATGTGTATATTTCACTTACTCATTGATGCGTCTAAAAAGACTTTGGAACGATGCCTTTTCATTGTTACGTTTATCTAAATAGTTTGCTATCAATTTTGTAAAATGTAGCTATCGCAATATATGATCATTTTTTAATTTGCGTTTTGTAATTAATTAATCGCCAATAACAAAAGAAAGTTTATGTTTTCTCTTTCTCCCTTTGTGTATCATAAGAGCAGTGTATCAATTGCTTACACTGCTGAAATAAATATATCGATTGCTAACACTGCTTTAATGAGTCAAACTGCGTACGTTAAAATGGATTAATCATATGTGCAATTGAGTCAACGTTTATAAAAAGCAACATTGATAAAGATATTTTTATCTCCTTCTCGTTAAATTATATCTGATGAAAATTGTTGTGTTCGAGGTTAATCGCATGTAATCAAACGCACGAGTTTATTCACGATGTTCCCACGACGTTATCAAGCGACCATTTTTTTCAAACGCACGCGAGCGCATAAGGCTGTGTTTACTTTCAAGCAACGAAATCCGATTTGGCCACGTGAGCTATGCCGAAACCGTTTTAACGATGGTACGATAATTGGTAATCACGCATCAGAACCGGACGCTCGCTAAAGAGCTAATTCTCAGTCACGGGTTCGGCAAGTTTACCGATCCTCGACGGTTCGTTATCCTAATTGGAAGATTCTTTTCAGATAAAGACCATCTTTTTCAAAAATCTTGAGCGATTTAACTGCGGCCGTCTTGCCGTGTATTATCCGTTTAATACCAATCTCCTTGCTACGGAGCCATCCGACCGTGATCAAATTAAAGATCCCAAAACTTATAATGTCGCAATTAAAAAGCACTTACAATATCGCAATCAAGATATCTAAATTTTCTTCAACATTTTGAATCTTTCGTTCATAAATATTCACTAATACTAAGTGTCAATCAAATTAATTCATATAAAATTTTGGCGATATTATCAATAATATATCTCAAAACATTTATAAAAATTAAATAAAAAAAATTTTTTTTATAGATTATTCTTTCACATAATATATATATTTATTCGTCAATTATAACTGAATAATTTGTTATTAGACTCGGTTTTTTTATTAGTAGTATCACCTATGCAACAGATAATGCGTGCATCGTTCTTGCAATGGACAGTTAATTGGATAATACATGCGATTCAAGTTCATTGAATGAGTCAACCAGATTTTATTTCTAAAGGAAAAATATTTCGCTTATGATTCGACCTGCTGAGTCGAGTCATTCGCGAGCCGAGAGCTTTTCACATGTCGGTTCACGATCGACGCAGCGCGTGCACGGAGATTGCAATCTTCGAGGGAAAGGATGGGCAGCCTTGAGATTCCAACATTACATTCAAGATCGTATGCAAATAACGCCAAACTATCAAAACTCTATCAGGCACAGGTGCAGTTTTCAATTTTTATTTGTTACATTTGTCAAATTGTCATTTCTTCCTTTAACAAAAGTCAAAACATAAGTCAAGAGATACTAATTTATGATTTAATTATCTACATCTAGTTTAATTATTTACACGGAAAAAATTATATTAAATGGAACATTAAAAATAATTAAAAATAATCTTGTTAATATAAAAATTATATTAATAAAAAAAAAATATATATATATATTCATTTTTATTTTTCATTAATATCTGTACTGAATTAATAAAATTATTTTTAATTATGTGATGCTGTAGATTCAACATAATCTTTTCCGTTTATCAATAAATTTTATTTAATTTTATATTGTTATATTGTTATATTGTTATTCTATACATTAATAATTTTACCAACAATTTATTTGTAATTATTTATAAATCTATATAATCTATAAAATTATGCATTATATGCTAGATATATTTATGATAATTACTAATAACGCGGTATTTAATTAATTTGATAAATTATTAAAATAAATCTATCTTAAGATCTTTTTACAATCTTTAAATAATTTTATATTTAAAATATTTTTTATGATCTTTTTAATGCAAAATTAAATACGAATAAAAATCCTTGCAAAAAAAAAAGCGTGAACAATGAATGTTACAATTTCTCGATAGTTAACAAAGTATAAATTAAACGTTATCTAATTAATCTTATTATTGGTGTCAATATATGCAGTAATAAAAATAGATCAGCTGTTCTATAAAGATGACGCAAGGTAGCGAGAAAGTGTGCGAAAAAGATGAAAGCATCAGAGCTACTAGAGAAAATTTCAATTTCTTGATATCTACGATATCGGGAAGATATCCGCGAGACATTCCCCAGCCGGATGCTATTCCGTATTCCAGCGTATTCTTTGCCCACTTCGTTTTTCCTGTCGTCGGACAGACGCGGCATTCTGAGCCTGAGTTTACCCATTTTGCATCCGAAGATTTTATCGCGATTCACTCTGGCGCACGATTTATGTGGCGATGCGTCGATACGCAGCGCATCAAGTGCAGAAAACTCCGCGCGATTGATCGTGGGAAGCACCGTCCTTTATCCGCGACTCCACCAGAACTTCTTCGAAAATTTATACGGCTCTACCATCGGTCTCTCGTAAACGCGCAGAGGTGAGAACAGTCTTCGCCCGAAGCGTACGTCGGAGTGAAATAAATCGGCTTCATACCGTTTACGTAAAATCATGTATTTTTCCAAGAGCCGCCACGCAGACTACCACTTCTAGAA